>NW_019416396.1:81199-168474 GCF_000390285.2 Anoplophora glabripennis | reverse complement strand
CGCCAACAGAGCGTTGGAAATGTTCATTCGAACACGTTTTTGGTCTAACGTGAGCAAACGCGGCATCCAACGCGCGGACAGCTTTCTCATGTTTAAATGTTGATTTAATATGTGACAAACACGTTCTTTTGACATGTTCATAACCTCTGCTATCTCTCTCACTTTAATTCGGCGGTCGTCTAGCACCATTTGGTGAACTTTGGCGATGTTTTCGTCGGTAGTTGCAGTTTTTGGACGTCCCGAACGTTCATCGTCTCCCAAGCTCTTACGGCCATGTTTAAATTCAGCTGCCTAAAATTTCACTGTGGTAAATGATGGTGCAGAGTCCCCATACACAGAATCCAACTCATCTTTGATTTTTTGTAGGCGTATTGCCCCTCAAAAACAGATATTTAATGACAGCTCGATACTCGATTTTGTCCATTTTCATAAAAACACTCACATCAACTCACTCAAACGACAGTTACATAACAACTGCGCGTCCAAAATGGCTGAAACTTTGGTGAGTAACAGTCAACAGATGAACAACGAAATTCACTAGCTTTTATTTACGAGTGCTGCCATCTTCATGTTGAGGTCGGAAACTTTTCAGACCACCCTCGTAACTGCGCGCATAGAATGCTATAAAATATAATGTTTATCACTTTTTTGAACTTCTTTATGCTTAATTCTAAAAAATAATTGGCGTTGTAATAAATTTAAAATTCAATAAAATTCACATCGAGCGATGAGGCAACGGCGCGGCAGTTTAATAACACGAGGTACCAAGGTGTCCAGCAACCACCAATACGCAATTCAGTTGGTATCTGGATTCGTATCGGATTCTTTTGTACTTGTGCGTTTAAAAATTACTGAATTTTGCTTTTTGGTAAATACCTAAATTATTTTTAATACGTATGATTATTTGCACGACGTGCATCTATGGGTACTTTAATTACATATTTTTCAAATACCCAATTTGATCAAAAGTTAAGTTCCTGCTTTAAGAAATTCATAATGACTAAAATTCGAGCTAAAATTTAAACACAACACTATCTGCGTAGTACAAAATCGATACGTTTTATTTTATTTATTTAAAAATTGTCTTGAAATTTACTAAATGTTTCACAATGATAGTTGTTTACATTTTTTCCATAGGACAAGTCTGCCGCGTTGTTGTCACGTTGTGATGAAACTCCCCAATAAATACTCGCTTTATTTTGAAAACTGTTAATCTTATGCCCCTGTATTTTACAACTTCTTTGTTCATTTATGATTACTCATACTCAATTAATAGCAGTTAAACTTCTTACACCCTGTATATATTTACGTCTGATTTGTTTCACAGTCTACATTCATTTATATAGAAAGGTACCCTTGTTGTTTGATGTCCTGAAAATAGCAAAAGACAATTTAAGGCCACACTATATATTTTTAGTAGGACGCTAAAGAATAGGCGTGCGAATTGTAAATATGAGTCTGAAACAAAGGAAATATGTAAAATGGAGAATGGCAAACAGATAAATGTCTGATATTAGTGTCGCCAGCTAAATCGAGACACCTGGGATTCTTTTTTGTCGCTATCGATACGTCCGAGGTTTCTTTGGTTACGCACAGTTAGATCAACGGAAACTTTTTATACAATTTATTTTACTAAACTTTACAAAAAGAAAGTATCCAGTTAAAAGAAAATTATTATTTATTAAAACCTACTAACATAGAAATTATAGTGTATCTTTCAATTTTAAATTAAGGATTAAAAAACACTAGCTCTATAGTGTAATGCTATTTTTTATCATCATGAACTAAAAAACTAAAATTAAAATGATTGAACTGACATTTATTCAAAAATATAGAAAAAATCCACTTTAGTACTGAAATTTAAATTATTTAATGTATTTATTTGACATATGCTGTAAATGTTAGATTAAATACGAAATATAATGTAACAGCATAGCTAAAGTGTATCTTTTACTCTTGTAGGACTAAAAAAGTATTTTAATTATTGACACTATTTTTAAACTCAATGGTTTAAAATAACTACAATTAAAATGAGCTAATCTACTTAATTAACATTTTTGTCACAAATATTTAAGTACTTAATTAATATTCTGCAGCGATACTAAAGTTAATCTCGAATGCTTAAATGCACTTTCTGCTTTGTGAGCTCTTATCTTATCTGTGTCCTAAAATTTTAATTATTTCGCGTACCGAATTGATGTGCCACAAATTTTAGATTAAGATACAGTAATAGTGAAACTAAAGTCTAGTTTTTTAATTTTAAATTATTAAAAACCACTTTAGTTTAGTAAAGAATTTTACCAAAATCAATAATGTAATAAATGTAGCCTAGCCTATTTTAATGTTCATCCGGAATCCTCAACTCGTGCCGCAGAGTATGATTTAGGCATTTCACGAGCGTCCTTTCACAGGATGTTAAAAACTAATGATACGCATCCATACAAAAAGATACTTTCTGCTCTTTATCCGGGTGACGCCGTGCAACGTGTACAATTTTGTGAAACGATGTTAGTGCGATACCAAGAAGATCCACAATTTTTGCAACATATTATATGGACAGACAAGTCAAAATTTACGAGAGAAGGCATTTTTAATAGACACAATACTCATTTGTGGTCATCTGAAAGTCCTCATGTTATCCGAGAAATAAACTTTCAAAATAAATTTAGCGTAAATGTTTCTTGTTCAATTAAAGATAAACAAATTTCTTACCATATCTACGAAGAAAATTTAAATGCCGGCAGATATCTCAATATTTTGCAAACGGTTGTGGCAGATTTTCTAGATGATATACCTTTAGACCAACTAAGGAAGTGTTGGTATCAATTAGACGGGGCTCCATTTCACTGTCACAATCAAATCGATCAACAGCTGACTGAAATGTTTGAAGATAGATGGATGAGACGCCTAGGACCGTGGAATTGGCTAGTGAGGTCTCCCGACCTCACTCCATTAGATTTTTATGTTTGGGGAGTAATAAAGCAAAAAGTTTATTTTACTCCCGTTGCTTCAAAAGAGGATTTGATTGCTCGAATACGAAGAGCGTTCCATGAATTGCTGTTGAAATAGCAAAAGCGGTGACTGATAGTGTTATCTCTAGAATCCACAAGTGCTTAGCTGTTAATGGGGGTCATATTGAACACTTATGACTTTTTTAAGTCATTTTTTTTATTTTAGTGCATTATTATTTTCAACATACATAATTAAAATTGTGTATTACTATGTTTCAAGTTGATTTTTTAGAATTCTTCTTAACTTTATTCTGCCGATTGGTGGAAAATTGGGCTATGTCTCATTAAAAACTGTAAATGTTCTGCTTAGAATCCCATTGCAACGTCTGTGAATAAATAATAATAAATAACTGGTGACAGTTAGTTGTTTGTTTTGAAGTTTTGCTAAAAATTCCACAACTATCCTCGCAAGAAATTACATGATTTTAGGTGATTAGTAGATAACTTAAAAACTAGAAGGGAACGCCGATACCGTTCGAAAGAGAATAAAATTGTGTATCAGAATATAGAAAAAAATACAGGGTGTTCCATTTAATTAACTAAACTCGGCATTAAATTTCTAGCATCCTGTATGCAATTGAGCTACTTTAAAAGTATGGATGGAAAGCTTAGGGGTCTAGCTATCCCCCCTATAAATATTGTTGCTTTATCTTTCTTGCTATAAAATACACATGGATTGAAGCTAGTCACTGTTTCTTTCCATTTCTTTTAAATTAAATATCTCGAAAACGGTTAATTTTAGGAATACGAAAACTTCATAAAAGTCCACCTAAAATAACACGTACAATCCAAAATTGCAATAATATATAGGGTGTTCCATTTAAAATAAGCAAGTTGATGGCGACTTCCGGTATAATCGGAAGTGGTACGTGAACGCCATTATTTTAGTTGAGAAGGGTATACCCGAAAACCCAGTATCCCAAATTTTCAAAATTCAAATAGAAGTAGTCTCTGAAATAATTCTAATGGGCTGTCACCGTGAGACACCCTGTATGTTAAAACGTAAAAAGCATATTAGTTTTGGGGCAATTATACTATTTTTTCTTAACTTCAAGGTCAGAATAAACTAAACGTAATATTATTTAATATAATGAATTGACATACATGTCAGAAATGTTAATTGAAATATCTAATATACTGAAACAGCTGTGTAAAGGTAAATTTTATCATCAGGTATTGAAACACTACTGTCACTATCTTCCTGAATAACAAAAGTTAAAACAATAATAACACAAAGCAGACACGGTTTTGCTCATAAAAGTTTTGTTCATAGAAGTAAAGACCATAGTATTTCGCAGAGAAATACCACCACATACTACAGCTTCTTATAAATGTAAATATTCCACAGTTCTACAATTTCTGTACCGAAAGCGAAAGTAAAGGGATCCTACACACATAATTCTAACAGGACCCTTTCTCACATTTATTAATTCAGTCTTTTAATCGTTTTATATTTTCGCTTTATCTCTTAATCACAATAATTGCCTTCTGGACCCGCTTTACACAATCGCGTGCCTCTGGCGACCATTAAGGACAATATTTGAGTGTATGTGACGCTATGCCGGCGTGATTGCGGACCCTCTTCAGCAATGACATGGAGGACAGCTACCAGAAATTGGTTAGTCGCACACATAACCACCACTATTGTCTGTGAAAACACACCGAACTGATTATTCTTTGTCTCATTCATTATGTCGGCCACTCTGGTGTAACCACACTTTATTTTTTATCAACCGCAAAGAAAATGGAAATGTTAAATTGAAAATATATATAGTGTTTTACATACTTCTGTCATATAGAGAGTTCTTTAAGGGGAAGTCAGTTATAAAATGTCATTTGTGAATTTAGACCAAAAATTATGTTTTACACAATACTTAAACGATTTGTTTAAATTCTCTATTTTTTTTGGTAAAACTATACACTGTGCTAACAATTGACTAAGATTCTCAAACATTCAGAAATTCCAGGTCCGGTCTTAGTAAAGTTAATTAGATGGGATATAAAAAAATTAGCCTATATGTGATTTTTTCTTAATGTAACTAGAAATTTTACAAGAGGTCAATTGAACAATGAAATTTGTATATTTGATCTTTTTGTTACACTTTTGGTGAAATTTTGATAAATAACCAATTTTGATTTAAACTGAAAATTCACCATAAAATAATACATTTAAAGTGGCTATTAAAAGCAAAACATTTTTAATTGTAAAAGTTAGCACTGTCATTTTGTCTAATTTCTAGGGCAGTATTTAATAACTTTTGATTATTCTGGATGCACAATGACGTAAATAAAAATTCCACGATGATTTTAAGCTTTCTTATATGTTTCTGAATTTACAAAAATTTAACCCAAAAATGCATGTTTTTGAGCCATTTTTCGCGAATATCTCAAAAACTACAAGTTTTATTAAAAAAAATGATCATAAGCAAAAATTAAAGCAATTAAATAGCAAAGAGATTGCTTTTTTTATTTTTGTAGGTGGTATAGAACCCGAGTTTTGACTCCCAGAAGTTGAAGTCAATTTTGAAGATAGCTATAATCGAAACGTTCAACATCCTGTAGCGGAAAAATTAAAAGTTTTTCGAGGAAAACTTATATGACACTTATTAAAGTTCTTGAAAAGATCTTTAAATTGAGTGTTGGTAAAAGTCGTTAGCATGAAAACTAATGAAGTTACAATCAAAATAAAATGATTGTCTTGATTTTTGACGGAAAAAAATTAACGTATTCCTTTCGCAATTTACTTTATTTGTGTATTAACAGTAGATTCTGGGAATTTGAACGATTTTGGAAACCTAAATTTAAAAAAATATTTCATTCACTTTTGAATAAAATTTTAAAATTTTTTTAAAGATCGCCTTTCTTCAAAATATTTCAAAAACTAACAAAGTTATAAAAAAATAATTATAGAATAAGAAATTGTAAGTTTTTTCTTAATAAACAATTTGCTTTTTTTAAATTTTTGTAGGACAAAATTTGACTGAGTTATGACCGTTAGTTCAAAACTAAGCTCCAAGACTGCCTTTCCTGAGCCCTTTTAGCTTAAAAATCTAAAAAACGAAGGCTCAAAAAAACTGCAAGTCACAGAACTTAAAAGTGCTTTAAATTCCTTACAAAATGATTTTTTGAGTAAATTTATAACTTTAAAATTACAAAAGTTATGGTAAAAAAATTAATCGCATTTCTTTCGGATAAATTTTCGGAACGGGTAAATTACCATCATCTGTGTGTATTTTGGAGCACTTGTGAACTGATTTGAGTAAGTATTTTAATAATAAAAATAAAATTAAAAAAAAATGAATTATGTCATCATACTCACATATAATTTTTAGGAAATTTTTCTATAAGGGGTAGGGTTTTTTATGAGGGGTAGGTCTTCCATAAGGGCCTTTTGGGTGGCTGAAAAGTTGGTTTTCATGATCAAAAGTTTATAATTAATAATATAAAACATCTCAAGATTTCAATAATATTTTTTTGTTTATTATATTATTAAGCGATGGTTTTTAAGGGTTGCTACTTTATTTTGAGTCGTAAGCTTTCTAATGAATAACAAAAGAAATGCAATACATTGTGAATGCACCAAAGGAATATTTTAAACTGTTAAAAACTGTTTTTTTTTCTATTTTTTTGGCCATGGAAGGGTAGTTTTAAGGATTTTTAAGGGTTGAAAAGTAATCAAATTTCATAAATTATATTAAAAAAACATGATAGGAACTTTATCCAACATATTTGAACATGAATTGAATCTTTAAAATACGTAAATCTGCGATTTTAGCATTTTTTTCGTACAAGGGTAGTTTTCACCCCCAAATAGAAAAAAGCACACATCTAGACAATATAACTTTTGAAGTGGGGGTCAGATGAGCTTGTATTCAAATTTTCAGGAAAATCCATGCTATTCGAAAAAATTGGGAGCTTTTACCTTATTTTCGCTTTCAGTGACTGGACTGAAAATGAGAAAACAAGTAAGGGTCACATATTTTCATAACCTATTTTCAATTTGTGATGTAGATAAAAAGTTGGGAAACTCCCCAATAGTGCATTGGAATTCAATGAAACGTAGATATCAATATTTAATGCAACTTATAAACTCAGTAAATTTAAATAGAATAATAATGCAATAATAACCGTAGTGGGTTGTTTTGTTATGCCCCTGGGCATTTCACATTACAAATTTAGTAAATTAATTCATACAATTACATCAGAATATATTATTTGAAGAGAGGTACGATAGTAAATAACACTGACAATGAAATAAAAGGCGGATCCATTAAATAAAATGAGATTTATAGCGTTTTTTAATTATTTACTTCATTTTAGTTGAATTACGAGTATGTACCTACTAGGTACTAGGTACTGAAAAACGTTAATTCTCTGTAAAACGTATATAATTCTAATTCTGCAGTTTGCATGTATTAAAATTCATATACAGGGTGCCCAGAAATAAGTGCTAAAAAGTACAACAAGAATTTAGCTCATCAAAAGCAACAATTTTTGTCTAATAATTTTGCCTTTCCTTGTTTCGTACGTTACGTCATAAAATATTTGTAAAATTATATACAGCATGTCCACGGTTAGAGTGGAAAAGAGGGATAAAATAAAAATTGTTTCCCTCTCTATTTATTTTATTTTATTCTTCGTTTTAGGAGAAAAAGACATTCTTGATTAAAATTTTTGCTTGTTGGCATGAAGAACTTTCATCTTGCATGTACATGGTGATCAGAAAATCGGTAAATATAAAAATCGTTTAAGAATAAACTGCCTTTGTTTTTAACAATACAGAAATATGTTATTAAGGAAAGTTACTTAGATTTGAAATTTATATCATAATTTCAATTTGTGTACCAATCGGCCTACTTTGATAGAAACGGACAGTAAAACATTTTTATTGTTTATTTTACGAGAAAAAGACACCCTTAATTAAAATATTTTTGCTTGTCTTTGAAATGCGGTTGGCAAGGAGAAAAAAAAAGTTTGACAACAGCCGTCATAATGAAAAGCTTTTGAGTAATAGTGACAGTTATTCTTAATATACTTACGATGCAGGAAAAATTTATTTAAGTTCTTCATACCAATTATATTTGAATGATGAGGAAAAAGACAGTTTATTCTTGAACGATTTTTATATTTACCAATTTTCTGATCACCCTGTACATGCAAAATGTTGCTGGTATTCAAAACATAGGCGATTTCGATGATTCTTGGACAAATATACTACTGGCAAAGCTGTGATGCTGACCTGACATAATTTATTATTTTTTATGCATTTTATAAAAAAAATACAAAAATAAAATTTTAGAAGAAGGGAGCAACTTAAGTAGGAATTTTTATTTAAAAATCTCTAAGTTGTGTTGTCTACTTGAACAGTTTTTTTTTGTTAATAATTTTATAACTACTTTTTTTGTCTTACTGTCTTAGTCACATAATTACATACAATTGGGCACCAAAAGACTGCTAAAATCGCAAAACAAATGAAAACCCGTTCCATTACAGGCATATCGACCAGGTTAATTCAACAGAGCAACCCAAACAATTGACAACTTACAGAAGCGGACTAGGTCGATTTGATTATCGCTTCGGCGTAAACTCGAACGAGGGTAAAAGTTGATTTCGATGTGGTCTATAATTGGATTCTCTCTTGCACTCTACAACCCGATTGAGCCTTGCCGTCTTTGAATTCGTTCAAGACCGACGCCCCTACAGCAAATTTGAGAATCTTTTCATCTTGTAACGATTTCTTTCTTATCAGCCTTGTAAAAGTGAAGTACGTTCCGGTGTAGTTCTAAAACACTTTTCTTATCTCGAAGCGGTTTAAAAAGTTCCTCGGTGTTTCAGCACGTATCTGAAAGTTCGATTGGCAGCTGTGGATAACTTCTTTTCCATTGTGCTCTGAATATAAAGTTGTAAGAAACATTCCAGGGCACAAATCGTGTATCTGTTTATTTCATATTGTCAGTAATCCGACGTTTATTACATACAGAGGGTTATTCTCATAACATACTACCCGCCTTATGTTTTTTTGACTTCCGGTGTAGAAAAAATGTATTTTAGGAAGACTTTCACAACTTGTACTAAAAGTCCTTTTAAAAAAAAATCATGTAAACATATACAGGGTGGTCCGTAAGAAATGGTCCATAGAGTCATACTAGATTTTTTACTTCAAAATATTACGATTGGAGCCAATATGCCTTAATAAAATGTTGATAACAAAAAAGATACAGGGTGTCAAAGTTGGAAATTAAAAATTGAATTTTCGTAATAATTATAATATTTTTGAGTGTATGAACGTGAAAATTTAGGGGTAGATGTTTTTGTATACGAGAAATCATAATTTGTTATCTATTTCGATGTATCTTCTAGAGGGCGCCACATACGCCGTGTTTATGACGTAAATACGAGCATAATTTTTTTATCCACAACGTTAACGCTTCTTTTTTTTTTAAATCTTAAACCTACATTATTTTCGTGAAAAAATGGTATACTTGTCATTAGCTCTAGAAATTGTCCGTTTTCAAGAAAAACGCATTTCAACAATCTGCTGCATGTTTCATTACAGGAAATTTTATCGTAGTGTGCGACAATGCCAAGACAGTTTTGACAATTAGAAAAAATCATTGTGACAGCAATTATTTCAAATTGTATTTATTAATTTTTGGTAAAAATCAATTAAGTATTTAAAAGAAAATAACGAATTATGCCGAGACATAATAATTTCTCGAATTTGGAAATGAGAGATATGACGGTTGTTTATTGTCAACAAAATTTCAATGGACGTGCTGCGCAACGTGAATATTGCCGAAGATTTCCAAACAGATTGCAACCTGGTAAACGACTGTTTCAAAATCTATTCAGAAACTTAGGCGAAAGTNGATGCCCTTACCAGTACTCTTTGGTGGTACGAAACTGGCTGAATACAGAGTATCCACAGAGATGGGTGGATCATGGAGGTCCAGTTGGGTGGCCTCTGCGATCGCCTGATCTAACATCTTTGGATTTTTTTTGTTTAGGGATTTATTAAGGATGCAGTTTACTCTACGCCTGTTAACTCGCAAGAGGAACTTGTACGACGAGTCTGGAACGCTTCTCTCAGAATAACTCAACATCATTTGAGAGACGTTATGCGGCCTTTGATACGTCGCTGTAATTTGTGTGTAGAACGAAATGGCGGGCATTTCGAACAGCTCCTTTGAGGTCTATTTATACAATAAGTTGTTTTTCCATACCGTGTTGTTTTTTTTATTATCTTACAATAAACTGTGTGAATCAAAAAGTTTTATTTCTGTCTAAACAAAGCGAGATAGGAAAAAATTAAATTACAAAAAAGTTGTATTTTTGGTAGCTAAATCTGAGAAAAATTTCAAACTTACCAAAAAGCGGTAGCGTACCATATTTTTTTCTATTTTTATCAGACTGGTATCTTGTTGTAACGCCACTGGAGAAAATAGGACAAACTAAATTATGTGACAAAATGAGTATTATTATTATTACAAACAAAATTGCCAACTTTCAACAAAGTCTAAAAAGGGGTTTTCGTTTTACGAATAAAAAATCAACTTTCATTTTAAACTTGAACACTCTGTAAATCGAAAACATTGCATCTATAGATATATGTTTACATTAACTCTTTCTTAGAGGACTTTTAGTACAAGTTGTGAAAGTCCTGCTACAAAAAAAAAACGCGGACACCCTGTATATAAAATTGTAAAAAAATTTTTAGGTTAAATTGTTCAAATTTGTCACCGTTGCAAACCCTGTATATTTTTAAGACGTGGGACTCGTTAAAGTCATATTTACTCTTATTATTCTCTTGTCTTCGCAAAGGGGTGTTTTCTTCTTGATTCTTGGATTTCGGATTCAGTTATTTTTCAATATAAAATAGCCGAAGATGGAAAGGAAAAGACAGATAAAATTGAATTATGAGCTTATTGTTTTTATTCGGGTCAACGGAATGATCTCTTTATCCATTTCGTTTCCCAACTGTCAATCTCACGAACTACCTCAAATAAGACGGAACCCCAAGAACAATTCGAAAGGTATATGCGGCGACAACTGTGATCGATAAAAAAAACTATAGGATGTAAGGATATATAGGATGTGTGTCTGCCTTATTACTTTGCTTTATCCGCAAATAATAATCTTCTAGACGTGCAACTAAATCAGAAAAGAAAATAAACGAATTCGTTTGTGTGGTTAGGTTAATACGAGAAACATATATATTCAAAAAATATATGAAACTGTTTATTTCTGTATACAGGGTGTAAGAAGTTTGACTGCCATTACTTCAGCATGAGATAATCATAAATGAACAAAAAAGTTGTATATTACAGGAGCGTAAGATTAAGTTTTCAAATTACAGCGAGTATTAATATTGGGGAGTTTCATCACAACGTGACAACAGCGTTTAACCTAATGTTACACAGCTGATGCATACCACGTGTGCACGCGGCAGACTTGTCCTACGGAAAAAATGTAAACAACTATTATTGTGAAACATTTAGTTTTCAAGACAATTGTTTTCCAGTTTTTAAATAAATAAAATAAAATGTATCGATTTTGTAGTACGAAGATAGTGTTGTGCTTAAATTTTAGCTCGAATTCTCGTAATTACGAATCTCTTAAAACAGGAACTTAACTTTTATTCAAATTATGAATTTGAAAAATATATAATTAAAGTACCCAAATATTCACCTCGTCCAAATAATCATACGTATTAAAAAATAATTTAGTTACTTATCAAAAAGCAAAAATCAGTAATTTTTAAACGCACAAATACAAAACAAACTAGAACATACGAGTATGCTCAAAATGTCCACCACCATTCTCGATGCACACACGACACCTTCGAATCCAATTTTCGCTGGAAAACACCTCAAGAAAAGGAAATAGTGGTACGCAAAAAACACTCAGACATGGTCCAATTCCAGATACCAACTGGATTGCGTATTGCTGAACAGCTTAGTAGCTCGTTAACCGCCGCGCCGATGTCACATTGCTCGATACGAATTTTATCGAATTATAGATTTATTAGAACGCTAATTATTTAGAATTAAGCATAAAGAAGTAAAAAAAAAGTGATAAACTTTGTATTTTATGGTATTCTATGAACGCAGTTATGTCATTATTCCTTAATTAACTGAACTTTTATACATTTTGATTTTAGGCCTCATGTCATAAGTTTTTTTTGTTTATTTTAATTATTCTATCGTCTGTTAAAATCAAGCCAGTCAAACTTCTAATACCCTGTATATGGTTTGAGTTTAGAATATCAACAAGTCTTTGGTACGGATTTGTTTCGTTAGAATTAAGTTCATTTTTAATTAGCAATTAGTGAATTACACATCATTAGAGGTATTAAATAATCAGGGTGTAAATAAATATGTAAGTGCGAAAAATTAAAGATAATTTCTCCTTTGTATTTATATTTTATAAGTATTGGGAAAGCTACAAAAATGAAATTACGTGCCTATCCTTCATATTATCGAAAGGGTGTTTACTGGACAATTTATTCACGTTTCCTTTTGGTTGCAAGGGATGTAAGTAACTTCTGCAAATTATTTCTTGTGTAACTTTTTTTGCTAACATCAAAATAGTCAATTAAAGAAGCAGAGTTGTGGCGAGACAACTCAGCTTTGTCAGTTCGTCGGTCTTGTGCCAAAAATCAGATTACTGTCCTCCTTACTTGCCAGGCCTGACTCCTTGTGATTTTTTCTTATTTCCGAAATTAAAATCAGTGCTGAAGGGACACCGGTTTTAGACTATTGATGACATCAAAGCAAATTCGTCATAGACTTTAAAAGATTTCTTTTTTTTTCAGTAGTATTAACATTTCTAAAATGTTTACAATTCCTTAATATAAAACCTTAAATATTATTGGCATTACTAACCAGATGATTAATATGAGTAACAAATGTAAGATTAAAATGAAAGGAGATGCCTAAATCCTTTACACAATCACCTCTTGAAATTGCAATATCATTAAGTTTTAAGATAATATTAACTTTAAGCGATTTGGATTACACCATCTGCTAATTAAGTTGGCCCGAGTTTGTAAATATACAGGGTGTTTTTGAATGGAGTAGCCTAAATGATACCTACATTTCAAAAGAACACGATCTGCAAAAAATCGCCTTAGTAAAATGTTCACCCCTGAAGAGATATGGGCCATCAAAGTTTCCAAAAAAATTATGAAAATTGGCTGTAATTTGAAAACCGAACGAGGTACAAATAACAAATTTTTTACAGGTTGTTTACTAATACAGATGCGAGTTTTCAACTATTTTTCGAAAATTTTAACCCCTCGAAAGGGGTTGAAATAACCACCCCTCAAGACATTTTTTGCCATAACTTTTATATTTCGTAAAAACTCGAAATCCAAAAATACGCATTAGATAAACTGGTTCTTTTAGAAACTTTTACCTCTCTAGCAATTTTCCTTTAAAACTTTTTGGGAAACTGGAAAAATACAGCCGCATATTGAGGGTACCCGCCGAAGACCTACTGTTCGTACCCTGTATATAATATAATTTCCTTCACCCTCGGTACTTGAATAAATTATCTGCAAAAAGGATAATAGCAAGATTTAAAAAAATCATTAATAAGCAAGAGAAATCACAAATTTGTACCTTGTGGAATGCTAGAAGTAATTTCAAACGATGATGAACTAAAACCCAAACGCTTATCAAAATGTTTGAAATAAATCAAGCTATCTATAACGTTTTTAAACGACCATATTGTTGCAGACCGAGCTGCAGACGTGAAAAGTGACATCATCTTCTGCGGCTTTTAACTTTTAAAATTGAAATTTAGGAAAAAATCTTACAGCTCATGAAGTGGAGCTATTTTATACCTAATAGCTCACAAAAAACTGTCAATATTTCTTTTGTAAAGAATAACGCTGCCTCCTGAATGAGAAAGTTCAGCACATTCTGAAAAGAATAGCCCCTGCTTCCTGGTGTTTCTTATGCTGGTTGAATCACCGCCTACTGCGACTATAAAGGGACTTTAATGGGCAATAAAGAACAAAGTTGAAATTACTAATCTCGGGAATTATACAGTACTAACAAGAATTATGCTCTGCAAGTTTCAGGATATTTATTATTCATTAAATTGGCTTTAACTAGGACATTCTGTCTAAGTTGTACATCTCTGCGGAATAAAAACTTTAAATGACCATTAGAGCTCATTTAACAAACAATTTAATACACAAAAAGTGAAATTTACAGTTCCTTCAACTTTTATATCAAGTTAATTTTTCGGTCTGGATATTTTTGTCGAATATTCTCTTGACTGGTCTAGTCTAGATACAGCAAAAAGTAGAATCGCTAATATTTAACTTTCTTATTAAACTCGACAAAATTACCTGGAACATTGAATGAGGGTCAATTATACGAAGGTTACCTCTGACCTTTAGAAACCCACATCATAAGTTTGTTTTTCAGATTTTCTCGTGAAAACTGATATCACAAGTCGCGAAATTTAACAGTAAAGATATAAGCTTACACCGTCATTGTATAACCGAAATAAATAATTTAAAAGGTTACACACTTATACATACTAGACAAAAACGCTGCAGTAAATACTAGGTACTTTAAATTTTATTATAAAATTAACTTAAGCTGAATCAACGTTGACCGTTTGTTTTTTGTTCGTCTACCACCCTGTTCACGTGTATCCGGTGTAAAATCAAACCAATCGCGTAAACAATGATCAAGTACGTGCTCTGCGAAACTATTGGTCGAAACGGATTGAACGACAATCCCCATAACAGTTGCTATCACATCGTGTAATAGTTTTCACTTCGTGCGTATCATTGGCGTCTTTTTATTGCTGTTTTATGTTTTTTGGATTGATTTAAGGTGTCTAGCGGTATGTTTTAACTTTTAACAACATATAGTGCGTTTCTCTATATTAGATTTAAAAAGTTTAGAAAGTAATTAACTTACCTTGGAAAAAAATGCGACTATAGTCTGTTTGGAAATGAAAGAGAGTAATAAAACCCCGAGATAAGAACCGGCCATGGGCGTGGTAATATTTCGTTTCAGGTAATTATCGGGTAACACTAATGCTAACAAAAATGACAGGGATTGGAAAATCGACTATCTACAGACTTTTAAAGGAAACAAAAAATGAACAAGATACTGTAAATCCCCCAAAATCATCTACAGGGAGGTCAAAAGTCGTTATAGATGATTTCTTCAAAAATGTCATTCGCAGAAAAGTACACTCATTTTATTTTAAAAAAGAAATACCAACGCTAAACAAAATTTTAAGTGAACTTTCAGAGGACAACGATTTGCCAAAAATCAGTAGAAGCAAATTATGGGCCGTCTTACGAGAGTTGAATTTTTGCTGGGAAAAGCAGAACAGGAAGTCAGTTCTTATCGATAAAGATGAAATTATTTGTTGGCGAAGATCCTACTTAAGATCAATTAGAAAATTCCGTGACGAAGGGAGGAATATTTATTATCTAGACGAAACTTGGGTCAACGAGGGATATACTGTAACAAAAGTATGGCAAGATAAAAATGTAAAAAGTTTTCGACAAGCATTTTTGGATGGACTTTCAACAGGGTTCAAGGCACCTTCAGGTAAAGGGCGAAGATTAATAGTGACACATATAGGTAGTGCCAGTGGTTTTGTAGATGGCGGTTTACTTTTATTTGAATCTAAAAATACAGGTGACTATCACGAAGACATGAACGCAGATGTTTTCGAAGAGTATTTTACACAGATGTTGGATCTTATTCCTCCGGGGTCTGTAATTGTCATGGATAATGCCAGTTACCATTCACGGCAGACCGAGCGGACGCCTACGACTGCTTGGAGGAAAGCCGATATAATTCAATGGTTATCCGGAAAAAACATTTCTTTTGAAACAAATATGGTGAAAAAGGAACTTTTGACACTTGTCAATCTTAATAAAGATCAGAAAAAATATGTTATCGATGAAATGGCAACAAATCGCCAAATAACGGTACTACGGTTACCACCTTATCACTGTGAACTTAACCCAATCGAATTAGTCTGGGCGCAGGTAAAAGGAGATGTAGCGCGAAATAATACGACGTTTAAATTAAGTGACGTGAAAATTTTGTTAAAAAATTCCTTGGAACGAGTAACTGCAGATAACTGGCAAAGATGTATACATCATGTACAAAAAGAAGAGGAGAAAATGTGGGAACTCGATAATTTAATTGACGTTACTGTGGAACCTATCGTTATCAATCTAGGAGACGAAGATAATTCATCAGAATATTCAGAGGATGAATTTTAATATACCTACTTTTTTATTTTCTTTATTGTACATTTATACAACACTACATTTACTCACCATAATTTGAATTTTCAAAATACATATATTTTTGTGTGGAATAAAAGTCTATTCATTAAATTTAAATAAATATTTTGATAATAATATTGAATAATTTTATTTGAATTACTAAAAACCCTCTTAACCCGGTTATGATGCTTAAAGTAGCCTCATGTTTTGAAATGCTATTTTTATATTGTTTACTTATAAGAGAAATGGACCGAGAAATTGAAGCGGCATAGACAAAGACGGATTGTCGGGGATTAAATTTTAGCTACCTGCTACAATTTAGTATAGTCCGATCGCACAAAGTTTTTTTAAAAGTACACCTCATCCTATTCCGATAATACATAATATAAAAATGTTGCATATAAGCACCAGTACTACATTTATTTACGATTTGCATACATAATAAGCTTTTATTACTCTCTTTCATTTCTAAACAGACTATAGTAATGTACATAAATTAGGTTGAACGCAAATCATTAGTCCGCTTGCCGGTATCTTAATGGACAAACAAGAGAGATGATATTTAATATGACCAATTTATGATGACGTATCACTTATGGAGGAAAATTCCAGCTAATGAAATCGAATATTGCCGATATACTGAAAAATACGGTGGATATTAAAAATATTCTGACTTTATTTGCAACTTTGTAAAAATTGCTTTGTTTCTGTACTCATCCTACTGTCACACTAACTTTAAATCGATAAATTTCCAAAAATACAATTTTTTTGTAAATTCAATTATAAATTTACAGAATATGAAAATTTGGCTTAGAATTTCTGTAGTTTTTAGTGTTTATCAATTTTTTTTCCAGATGGCAATCTTCCACGTGGAGGCGCACCCGAACATCACGTGGTACTACCAGTGCGTCACCTACAACGTACTCCCATCGTACGCTCACGAACTGATGTACACAGTCTTTGGTATGGTGATGATGTACGCGCTTCCTCTGCTGGTGATAATCTACTCGTATGCCTCCATACTTATAGAGATTTGCAGAAGGACGAGGAACCCTGTAGGAGGTATGATAGAGAAAGGGGAATGAATTGTCTGATGATGCCGACTTAGTGAAAACGAGATAAAAGCAGTCATAAAAATAAATCAGTTTCAATTAGACTAGCGAAAATTTTAAAAAAAAATTGACATGCCAAATTTATATATTTTTTAAGTAATGTTACAACAATATTAGATTAATATACAGGGATGGCCAGAAGTACGGAATAAAATTCATATCTTTTGAATGAGTAATTTTTTTTTAAAACGCCGAAACACGTTAACTGATTTTGATTTTTTCCCATCTTTCGGTTATATAATAATTAATTTTTCTTCAACCCCCTAACCCCCAGCTACCCCTACTTTTTTTTCAAATGGAAACATAAGGCATGAGNTATTTACGATTTGCATACATAATAAGCTTTTATTACTCTCTTTCATTTCTAAACAGACTATAGTAATGTACATAAATTAGGTTGAACGCAAATCATTAGTCCGCTTGCCGGTATCTTAATGGACAAACAAGAGAGATGATATTTAATATGACCAATTTATGATGACGTATCACTTATGGAGGAAAATTCCAGCTAATGAAATCGAATATTGCCGATATACTGAAAAATACGGTGGATATTAAAAATATTCTGACTTTATTTGCAACTTTGTAAAAATTGCTTTGTTTCTGTACTCATCCTACTGTCACACTAACTTTAAATCGATAAATTTCCAAAAATACAATTTTTTTGTAAATTCAATTATAAATTTACAGAATATGAAAATTTGGCTTAGAATTTCTGTAGTTTTTAGTGTTTATCAATTTTTTTTCCAGATGGCAATCTTCCACGTGGAGGCGCACCCGAACATCACGTGGTACTACCAGTGCGTCACCTACAACGTACTCCCATCGTACGCTCACGAACTGATGTACACAGTCTTTGGTATGGTGATGATGTACGCGCTTCCTCTGCTGGTGATAATCTACTCGTATGCCTCCATACTTATAGAGATTTGCAGAAGGACGAGGAACCCTGTAGGAGGTATGATAGAGAAAGGGGAATGAATTGTCTGATGATGCCGACTTAGTGAAAACGAGATAAAAGCAGTCATAAAAATAAATCAGTTTCAATTAGACTAGCGAAAATTTTAAAAAAAAATTGACATGCCAAATTTATATATTTTTTAAGTAATGTTACAACAATATTAGATTAATATACAGGGATGGCCAGAAGTACGGAATAAAATTCATATCTTTTGAATGAGTAATTTTTTTTTAAAACGCCGAAACACGTTAACTGATTTTGATTTTTTCCCATCTTTCGGTTATATAATAATTAATTTTTCTTCAACCCCCTAACCCCCAGCTACCCCTATATTTTTTTTTCAAATGGAAACATAAGGCATGAAGGGACTCGTTGAAAAGCTTATAGAAAACTGAATCCAGTCATACCAAATAAACCAGTTTTATTTCATGCCTTATGTTTCCATTTGAAAAAAAAAGTAGGAGTAGCTGGGGGTTAGGGGGTTGAAGAAAAATTAATTATTATATAACCGAAAGATGGGAAAAAATCAAAATCAGTTAACGTGTTTCGGCCTTTTAAAAAGAATTAACTAATTCAAAAGATATGAATTTTATTCCGTACTTGTGGCCATCCCTGTATACATAAAATGTTACTTATATTTTCCCTTGGACTAAGTGTTCAAAATTTAAAAATAAATCATTCTTGTTTATACCTTTGAAACGCGTTATTAAATTTTTTTGGCTGGATGGCAAAATTAATATGCTTTAAAGATGTATGTTCACTGACTTTAAAGTCCAATAAATTTTTATTAAACGTTTTTTTTTCTGCTGGAATTATTCAGCGCATACCGCTTCATCTGCCTGATGCTTCGTTTTAAACGTTGTTCATTATTAAACTTTCCGGCATATCAGGATATCGTTTTCCACGTGAAAGGAAAACTGGGTTAAGGCTATATCTGCTAATGTAGGGGACGACAAAAAGTAAACGCAGGAACAAAAATTTATGATTAACTCATTTCCCAGACTTCAGCCGCGTTCATTTGTCATATGTCCTTTTTATCAGCAACAGCCTTAATAAAATGTCATTCGGTTTTTATTTTATTCTGGTGTGTGTAATGGTAATAATAGTAAAAATTCTTTGTTAAAAGTGGAAGTTGAAAATTTAACAAAAAGTATCCATGTGGATGGCGCTACATATCTTTTCATTTAACAAAGTACCACAATGTTTGTGCAGATGCCGCAACACAAGGTACATAGTACTTAATAGTTGTATTATTATTTCATTCATATTCAAGAATTTTTATGACCTCAGACGAACTAATCGCCCTATGAACGTGTAAAAGCGTATTCCCGCACTATGTACATGGAACATAAGAACCGTAAGAATTCGGTAAAGCATATATTTTGTTGAGACAGAGTTCTAAGAAGACCCCTGAGTCACTTTATAGAATTAACCCCATTCGACACCCGAGATAGAAAGACATTGGCAGAAAATTTCAAGGCGGTAAATTGTTACAGTAGTTCCGATAACAGAACTTTATTGGCTTATCCTTTTCTTGAAATTCTATCTCAACAAATATCGTACGGACTATAGCTTTGTCAGTGGACATGATAGAACTTTTTTTAATGTGCATACTTCAATATCAGTTTCTCTTTATTATAATTTAACACTCGTAATAATAACATGACAACACTCCAATTAAAAAACTAAACAAAAAACTGCCGAGGCAGACTTGTAATATATTTTGATTTTCGGAAAATATTAGCTAGTCTTATATGCGATGTTCAATTGTTTTTGTAAGAAATTAATTTTTGAAGCCTTCGGAGTACCATAGAAATTTAATGGGAAACTATTTTCCAAAAGTCTAAAAACAAAAAAGTTATCAATGTGATCAGTTTTTTGTGTAATCTGTACATACGTGTAAATATATTTTCAGTTCTTTATTCTAAATTATTTTCTTTAGATAAATTGTCAGATAATATTTGTTCAATGCTGTGTGTAAAATCTTTATAATTTCTTTCCGCTGTTTTAAAAAGACTGGAAGTCGCCATCAACTTGCTTAATTTAAATAGAACACCCTATATATTATTGCAATTTTAGATTCTACGTGTTATTTTTGGACTTTTATGAAGTTTCCCTATTCCTAAAAAAAAATGGAGAGAAACAGTTACTAGCTTCAAACGATGTGTATTTTATAGTAAGAAAGAGAAAGCAACAATATTTATAGGGGGGATAGCTAGACCCCTAAGCTTCCCATCCATACTTTCAAAGTGGCTTAATTGCATACAGGGTGCTAGAAATTTAATGCCGAGTTTAGTTAACTTCAAACCTTCATAAGTCGGTTTTTTTAAATGGAACACCCTGTATGTTTTTCTATATTCTGATACACAATTTTATTCTCTTTCGAACGGTATCAGGGTTCCCTATACCTATCTCTTCTAGTTTTTAAGTTATCTACTATTTTTTGTGTAATCACCTAAAATCATGTAATTTCTTGCGAGGATAGCTGTGGAATTTTTAGCAAAACTTCAAAACAAACAACTAAACTGTCACCAGTTATTTATTATTATTTATTCACAGACGTTGCAATGGGATTCTAAGCAGAACATTTACAGTTTTCAATGAGACATATCCCAATTTTCCACCAACGAGTCAACTTCATACGTAGTAATACACAATTTTAATTATGTATGTTGATAATAATAATAATGCACTAAGATAAAAAAATGACTTAAAAAAGTCATAATTGTTCAATATGACCTCCATTAAAAGCTAAGCACTTGTGGATTCTAGAGATTTCTCGCAAGAAATTACATGATTTTAGGTGATTACACAAAAAAATAGTAGATAACTTAAAAACTAGAAGAGATAGGTATAGGGAACCCTGATACCGTTCGAAAGAGAATAAAATTGTCTATGTAAAACATACAGGGTGTTCCACTTAAAAAACCGAAGGTTTGAAGTTAACTAAACTGGGCATTAAATTTCTACTGTATACAATTAAGCCGCTTTGAAAGTATGAATGGGAAGCTTAGGGGTCTAGCTATCCCCCATGTAAATATTATTGCTTTATCTTTCTTACTATAAAATACACATGGTTTGAAGCTAGTCACTGTTTCTCTCCATTTTTTTGAAAAAAAGTAAATATCTCGAAAACGGTTAATTTTAGGAATAGGGAACCTTCATATAAGTTCACCTAAAATAACACGTAGAATCCAAATTTGCAATAATATATAGGATGTTCCATTAAAAATAAGCAAGTTGAAGGCGACTTCCGGTATAACCGGAAGTGGTACGTAGACGCCATTATTTTAGTTGAGAAGGGCATGCCAGAAAACCCGGTATCCCAAATTTTCAAAATTCAAATCGAAGTAGTCTCTGAAATAATTCTAATGGGCCGTCACCGTGATACACCCTGTATATTGGAACAAAACTAGGTCTATTTGCTGTTCCTTGTAATTTTAATATGTTATGGTTTCAACAAACGAAATTCTGTGGTAAAATCATTTGCACCTTCACAAAACGCATGCTTTCAAATAAGAATTTCACACAGTTTTTGGACCGTCGCGTTGTAAGCAATTCAATAAATTTCAGTGGTTTCGCGCAGGGAATTACTTTCCACATAGTAGGGATTCAACTTTCGAAATAAGTCGCTCTAACACTTTATTATTAGAGGCCTCGTTAATCCCTGTTCCCGAAAGGCATATTTGTATTAAATATGAAACAATTACAGGGGCTAAGTTGCCTGCAGGAGCGTCAAAATTATGGACGATTAACGCTGTTAGAATCAAAGTAAACTTTATGCAAATTTCCTGATTAAATTCAGCGTACCAAAATGAATTTTTTAATCGATATTAACTGCTCCTGTAAATACTGTTGAACGTCACTTCTTGCTCTCAGGTAACCAGTCTCACAATCAGTAGAGCACTTGCTTTCTTTTGCTTCTAATTGTTTCCTCCACATCTTTCTCATTTTCTTAATATTCTTATTCTGTCTATTCTTCTTCTTCTTGTTTACCTTTTATATACAGGGTGTTAAAAAAGAGTGTAAAATATTTCAGGAGGTAATAGTATGAACCAAAATAAGCAGAAAAGTCTTAATAAACATGGGTCCGCAAAGTAACGGTTGCGGAGATATGGACCACTATTCGTTTTTCAAACATTTTATTTTATTAGGAATAAACCGACAAAGGAAGCTTTTAACAAACAAAAAACAAAGTTACAGAAGATGTTCAAAGTGCCCTCCGTCCATTTCCAAGCAGGCACGACATCTTCGTCTCAACGATATTCGAACTCTTTCGAAAACACCCTCCTTGGTTTGGATTTCTTGACACTTTTGATTAATCCGTAGCTGCAGCTCTTCCAGGCTATTTACAGGAGTACCATACACTAATGTCTTCAAATATCCCCAAACAAAGAAATCTAGAGGGTTCAGATCAGGCGATCTTGGAGGCCATAAAACAGGTCCGGCCCTTCCTACCCATCTATGTGGAAAAGTTTGGTGTAAATGCTCTCTAACGGCCATGGAAAAATGAGCTGGAGCACCATCATGCTGGAACCACATTTGTTGCCTCTGATTCAAAGGAATGTCTTCCAAAAACTCATACAGTGTGTTCTGCAGAAAGTTGAGGTAAGCAGCGCCTGTTAATCGGTTTGGTAAAACAACAGGACCTAGAAACCTGTCACCTACAATACCCATCCAAATGTTTAATGAAAAACGTGCCTGATGTCCAGATTCTATTAGAGCATGAGGATTTTCGTCGGCCCAAATATGCGTATTGTGAAAATTAAACACTCCATTTCTTGTGAACCCGGCCTCATCAGTAAAAAGAATGTTTGCAAGAAAACGAGGGTCTTCAGCATCATGACGTAGAAACCAGCGGCAAAAAACCAAACGTGCTTGATGATCATTTATTGGATTTAAGGCCTGTACTCGTTGCACATGGTATGGATAAAGCAGTTGCTCGTGAAGGATTCTCCAAACAAGAGGACCACTAATTCCTACCTCGGCTGATATTCTCCGCACACTCGTACCTGGATTCTGCTCTACCAGTGCTAGAATTTCTTCTTCTGCTCTAGGAGTGGATACCGACCTTGGTCTTCCGGATAAATGGCACTGTTTGCTCAAGGAACCGGTATCACGCAATCTTTGGTGAATTCTTCCAAACATGCGTTGTGAAGGAATCTGGCGATTTGGATAAGCGTCAACATAAAGACGTCGCGCTTCGGTGGCGTTCCCATTAGCACGACCATACATGAAATGCATGTCTGTTAATTCTGCGTTAGAGTAACCAGCCATAGCGAAAGAAAACTTGTGCACTGAGAACAACTGTCAAATACGTACTGTTTATTTCACTAAACATCAACCAACTATTATAAGAAAATACACAACGTTTTTGCAAAATAAAAAAAGGGGCTAAAAAACATAAAACATTCCATATCTCCGCAACCGTTACTTTGCGGACCCATGTTTATTGAGACTTTTCTGCTTATTTTGGTTCATACTATTACCTCTTTAAATATTTTACACTCTTTTTTTAACACCCTGTAGAATCTGTTGAATAGATCATGTGTGTTAAGGTAATTCACAATCTCATTAATGTAAGCCATGAAAAATCTTAATTATTAAAAGAATTAATAGGAGAAATTTTAGAGAAAGGTGGTAAGAGCAATATGTATTCAGAATGATTCACATAAGCCTTCCCTTCTCAATAAATGGATAACGGAAAGGAATTTTTTTTATTGAAAAAGCCAGTTTCCACATCTGAAGTTATCGTGCGATTTGACCGATGTTACAGGAAACTATGTGCTTTTCCAAAGATGTGTGATATGTTCCATGTACAGCTTTCCTTCGGAGTCAATTGCAACGGCTGATGTCTAATCTATCAGCGTTGGTGTGAAATTTCAAACTATATACGAACTATTCGCTGATAGTAACAGAACTCCCGGCTATTGTAATTCCAAACTAATGGACCGTCACGAAACTACACAACTTGGATTTACTGCTATATTAAAGAAAACTTTTTGCGTCAACACAATTTTCCTCCCGTATATTATATTAATAATTATGCCATACATTTGTCTAATAGATCCCCCTGTTCAATTTCACTGTAAAACGGAAGTAATTCACCCGGACAACAGGCGAAGACAAACAATCGGAGAGGTTCAGAGTAAACTAAAGCAGTATCGCAGTGCATCTAATTCTTGAGCAACAAAACTTAACGGTCCTCTATACGAGTGATTAATGTCTTCCCTTCCGGCTAGACTTAATACAGTTGTTTCTGCACAAACAACTGCTTGATTACTCGATAGTTGTAACGTTCTCGATGGTAATTGGGAGATGGGATAGTTGATTGTGAGTGAAGTAATACTTGTATTATTCAACGAGGTTTTCATGTAAATTTTCTGGGACATTCAAATATCGAAGATTAAAGATTTCAAAGATAAATTTAAAATTTTAGAACGTAACAGAAGGCCGTTGCTGTCAAAGAATTCGACTGCTAGTCGTCATGCTGGTAGTGTAAATATGTGATATAGTGTGACATAAAAAGAAGAAGAAGTAACTGATACAGTGCTTGACCTCAACTTTTAGTATAAGAAGAACACGTCTACAAGTTTCTCAAAACTTCGCTTACAATTAGCGAACTTTACTCAGAAAAACATTACACCATTATCAGCGTGTCCATCACTTACAACCAGGAGATGAAGTGCGAAGATTAGCATTTTCATTATGATTGCTCGAGCAGCACGAACGATACTGCAAGTTGCAGTAGAATGGTTAGATCACCATTTCAATGGAAGGTGGATAAACAGACGCGGTTATGTTGAGTGGCCCACTAGAACGCCAGATCTGTATCCACTAGACTATCGTTTCTGAGGTCACATGTAACAAACAACAGTTTATCCAGAAGAAATAAACAATGAAGAATAATTACCACACCACAAGTGGGATTTTCCAAAACAAATTGTAGATAATGCTAGGTCAAAAGAAATTATTTGTTTTCAGGGGCGTTAGAAAGTAGTTTTTCCACATCTCTCTATAATTCTAAGCAAATTACGTTTTACACTTAAATTTTGAAAACCCAATAATTTTGTAGATATCGAACAATCAATATGAAATAGTATTCTTTCTTAATAGAATCATTGAACTTATAAACTATACAAACCGATATCATCAACATATAATGAAAAAAGGGGGCCAAGGATGGAACCCTGTGGTACCCCAGAACCAGTCTAAATTTCTACAGACCTGGAATCATGATACTCCACTTCTGTTACTTGAATAATAAATGACAAAAGTTAAGAGTAAATAAGTTAAACTAGTATGCTGAAGCTTATTTAGTAAAATACCATGATTAAGTCTCTCGAAAGCTTTAAAAAAATAGATGTAACTAACGTTAATTCGTACGTATGAAAGGAACTAATTACTATAGACCTATCGTGAATAAACCCATGTTGGTCTATAATGATTTGATTTTCAATGAGAATTTGTGTTAAATTATGTACAGCTTATTCAAACATTTCAGCAAAGTTACCTAATACGTTGCTATATTTATTGACACTTACAATTTGCTTTAGAAAAATTACAATTGACGTATTAATTGACGCCATCGAAGAGTCCTACCAAATGGCTTTTGCAGAATTAAAAAAAATCATTAGTAACTTATCGAATTTTCACATGTTTTTACTCTTTTTTGAAATTATAAAAGCTGATTCAAACAAATTAAAAAAATAACTTTTACAAAATCTATCAAAATAAATGTTAAAACAGTATTCTTCCGCACCAAAAATCTTTGTTTTGGTTTTTTCAATATTACTCTGTAAATTTCCATAAAAAGAATCACCTTAGTATTTATATCGCCAGTGCTTACGATATTTTGGTACCATTACCATATATGATAATTTTTGGTATTTATATGAAATCAGTGGTATGTAAGCCCTCGATATTCCTTGCTTTAAAAAATATTTTTAGTCGTTTTTTACGTCGTTAGGTACCAGAGGTATGTTTGATTCATTAGAATGTGATATCTAATGAAGCATTTGCGTAGCCTAAATTGTCCTTTTTAATTGAACCACTCATCTTAAAGGTGGAATCACAGATGGATGGGTTCAGTGTTTGTAACTGACTGTATCCCCACAGGATGAATATTTAAGGACGTTTTGTTCAATTAAAATGTAACGGGTGGTTACCGATTTCATATAACTGGGGATCCAATGAGTAGGATTGACTTTAGAATCTTCAACATTATATACATATACCTACTCGTGTAAACACATTTGGACACATCTGGTCCAATAATGCTTGCTGAAATAATTATGCTTGATCTTGCAGTCGTAAATTATTATTATTGGTAGCAGCTGTAATAAATTCACGTACATCATAGAAATAGTTTTGATTTCAGTACAATACTCTTCATTCTTCATAAAAAAGGTCAAGAGAGTTTAAATCTGGTGACTGGTACTAGCCCTTCTCGTCCAATCCATCGTACCTATATCCTGAACTTCATTAAGGTAATCTCGAACATTTTCTCAGAGATGAGAGGACGCATCATCGTGCCACAATCACATTTTTTTAAATAACTAATGGCATTTCTTCTTCAAAAGTCCAGGAACATCATTTCGTAGAAATTCGACATACTGAAAATCATCCCTACGAGTTGGCAAGCAGTCTTGGTCCAAACATTCAAAGACCCGTAATGACTAATGCGCTGGTACTAATGCTTGAATACGCTGTATTATGATAAGGGCACCTTTGACCCGCGTGTAATACGCGTTGTTTTGTTCATTGGGATATTCCAGGTGTGGTAGTACGAATCTCGAGTGGAAATTTCGGAAATTCACTCCAGCTTCCAATTTAAGCCTTCCACAAATCATTCACGCAAAATAATCCCACCAAAACCATATAACCAAAGACAAGGGAACCCAGATGCTACGAAAAACGCAGAGCGGTAAACGTAATTTTCACAAAAGTTTTGAAAATTTCCCAGAAATCCCCTACGAACCCGATAAAAGCAAATGGTCACGTTAAACATCATTCAAAGCGGTCGATAGTAAATACAGGCTACAAAAGATTAAAGCACAGATTAATTAAACAAAATAAAGCTTTTTCTGTCGAATGATGTACCCATTTGAGATTTTGAACTCCATGTATATATAGTTTTAGTTTACACTGCCGTCATTTGATTTAATTGGTTGGCGGTGGCAAAACCGTTCATTTGTTTTTTTTTTATTTTCCGAAAAGTTAGTGAATTCAGCAATCACACTAGATGGAATACTGGTTTAATGTAGCAACACTAGAAGGGTAAATCTTAGGGATGAAAGTAATGGATCTTTCTCTGTGGGCTCTGACAAACTCTCTGTTACATAAACAAACTCGAAACAGTCGCTGTCTCATACGGATAAAGGAACAAAGGAATATGTTCGTATATATTAGGCATTTATGACACTTGAAAACTAGTGTAAACACTATTCGGAATCACCTGGGGCTACGCGGAAAGAGAGAGCGCGAATGACGCTAGAGATTAGTCCTCTAGCAATGTAAGGGTTGTAAATACTACAACCACAATAATTTTTTTCTCGGAAACTATAAGGACTTTTTTTACGATATTGACTCCAATTTTCATGAGGCACCTATTCCCAATTTTTTTTTGATAAGTTGTGAATCACCCTGTATATCTATCGCCTAAAAATATTTCAGAATATAATTTTAATGATTTTTTAACAACAGTGTACTAATATTCACATCACTTTATAAATAATAACTAGCGTTAAATTTATATTACGTACATTAACGTCTAGAGCGGTTAAGTCTGGTGAACGAGTTGGATATTCTTTTTACAATAGTGTTTGTTGGAGATATTGATTATTGTTTTGTTTCAGCGGACAGCATCACGAGATCAAGTTTGCCATTCCTAGGCAAAGCTAAAATTAGGACGCTAAAAATGACAATAATCATAGTATTAGTCTTCTTCGTATGTTGGACACCGTATCAAGTCATGAGCATTTGGTAAGTAATAATACAAGTTTTTTTTTTAATTAAATTAAACAACTTAGTGTATTTGCGAAGACAAGAAAGTCATTTAACTTAAAGGTTAACTAACAATGTTTATCTACAACCGTGCAGTACTTAAGTAAAGTTACACTCATTTTATTGTAAAAATATACAGAATAATACAAAGAAATTATATAAGAAAATGAACGAAAATAAATATCTTAAAACATGTCAATGTTTATGTCTGCTAACCTGAATTATTATTGTCGAGTTGGTAACATTTTCAATTTTAATACGTGATACAGGACGGATGTGTTAGTAGAGAAGTTCATCGAGTGTCCTGCTGCTGTTGATTCGTCAATGTCAATCGAATTTTCAACACCACTGATTTTCTTCGCTAGTCCAATCTTATTTTTCCCCGAATTTACCACATATCCCTGTGCTACGTCCGTTTGAAACAGTGTCATGTGTTGGTTTTAAAACCTGACAATTTTAAGTAGAAAGCTATCTGGCTTGGCATTTTTCCAATGGAATTTATTGCAACAATTCCTTTCTTATAGAATAAAAACAGTCGATTGAGTGTTACTCGATATCACATTTATTATGTAATATAATCAAAAAATAAATTATCAAGAATATACTTAAACAAATGAAACAACATATCAGCACCAACTACAATAAATTACTGATAATAATAAATCAGAGGCAAATAGAGACTTTATATTCTACTTCTTGTCACACAAGTTTTTTATTCGATTTTCCAAAACCAATTTGTTTAGACAAGAAAGCAGTTAAGACCGATTTCAAAGGAATAAATGTCTAGTGCGATTTTTATATAAACTTCTTCAAATTTTCTTGACAATCGATGAAATTTTCCTTTACTTACTCTGTTAAATTATCAATTTCTTTCTAAATATAAGCTAAACTTTTCAGGAACATGGAAAACATAAAACTTTGCTACTTTTGCTGTCAAAACGTTGCGATCAACATCGTCACGTTGAAACTTCTTAAATACCCAAAGAAACCAGTGTTTGTTAAAGGTTCGCGCGTTTGGTGGTGTTTTATATTCTGTAAATTTTATATTTCCGCATGAAATTTCATCAATCACCGGTATTTTATAACCGTTAAGTGAGGGTGGTGTGAACAGTCGTTTTATGTACCTTAAACTTTCAATAGAACCAGCAAGTTCAATAATAAAATCATATTTCCGTCGAATCAATCAAGTTCAGCACATACTAACGTTTCAGGAATAATTGAGATATAAAAATTATCGAACCACTCTTTAAGGAATTATATCAAAACATATTATTCCATACACTGAATGAAATTATGATCCACCTAAAAAATTACACATTTGTTTGTATGAAATTTTTGGCGTGAGATTAATTTAATTAATTTCGTTTAAGGCATTCCAAACAGGGACACCCTGTATAATACAACTGGGCTACATAAAAAATTGAAACGTTCTCCCAGTCACGTTTTAAGGAGGATTTACGATGAATTTCTGGCTTCATTAAGTCCCAGGTCATCACTGGCCTATTTTATTAAAAAAGTTTTTGTTGAAGAACGACTTTGTAACTTTTGTTCGATCGTTCGGTTTCCTTATGATGTACTAACAGTGGAAAAGCACGGAAATTGAATATTACGCACATCAATCATATTTTACCTCTGGGATATACGGATACAAACAGTTGACGACACGTCGGGAACAAACACGTCTGATACAATCGCCGTAACAATTGAAAAACGTGAGGCTTGTTTTGGTTCTGACATCGGGCAATCCTAGAAGGATTCAGAATTGTCACCCAATTAAATTGTCAGTATGTCCTCGCTTAGTTGTTCTCGTAAATAGAATGGTCAGCTAACTTGAATCGTCCTAGAACTGTTCTCTGTCGGAACCATAACAAATCTATGAACGAGATGTAACTGACATGAATTTATTTAAAATCATTGGGTTGAATGTCTTCCGAATGTGATGGATTTGTCATTATGCTGAGGTGTGCGTGTTGTTTTTTTGGAGAAGGTTAGATACAGGGTGTGCCAATATTTCTGTACATGGAACTACCATAGTTTCTTGCGGCCAAAATAAGTATATTTAACTAAACCTTAGGATAACGGTAAATTCAGTTAAATATGATATTTCGATAGCAGGAAACTATGATTGCTCCATTATAGAATAAGAACTAAGAAGTGTAGATACAAATAAACCAATGCCAAACAGGAAAAAGGGGTAATTTATGGTTTTTTAGAAAATTGACGGCTAAATTAGAATTATTCACGAAATAACTAATGTTAAGCATGACTGTTACAGTTCGATATAGGTACCCAGAAGAACCCTGTGGTTTCATCTCGATCTAGCGAACCGTTTCTTTGTTTCTTCAGTCAAACTGTTGAAAAAAATTAAATAGTCGCGTTTTTCGAGCTTAAACACTTCATATACATGATTAAAATGAAAAAAAAAGTTTCTGAGGTTTTCTCACATTTACCGCAAATAACGTTTAAATTGTTGAATATAAAAAACATATTTTTTTTTTCAGAGGAAAAAGGATAATTTTGAAAAAATCTGCACAAAAATCAATTAAAAATTTGTCTCAAAAAACGGTATGAATCGGGGTCGAAATCTAGTTTGGGTCGTCATGTCATCAACTAATTTTAATTTAATTAAAAGTTGATGAACAGAAGCATAGGACGAAAAAGTCGAATCGTGCTGGATTTTGTTTTCTTCAATGACCGGAAGGTTTCGAAAATTTTTCGATTTTTTTTTTCATCAATTTAATTAAACGTTATTTGGGGTAAAAATGTGAGAAAACCTAAAAAAAAAATTTTTTCCATTTTAATCATGATTATGTGTTTAAGCTCAAAAAACGTGACCCATTAATTTTTTTCAAAAGCTTGACTGTTTGAAACGAAGAAACGGTTCACTAGATCGAGATGGAACTTCACAGGGTTCTTCTGGGTATATCGAACTATAAAAGTCATGCTTGAGATTAGTCATTTCGTGAATATTTCTAATTTAGCCGTCAATTTTCGAAAAAACCATAAATTACCTTTTTTTCTGTTTTCTATAATTCGTGTAAAAGACGAAAACAATTTTTTCAAAAAGTTACAAAATTTATTCCAGTTTTCGAAACTGCTCTTCAATTATCTGTACGACCATGCCGAGATATCGATGATTGAAGACAAAAAACGTTAAAAGTCCGATATTTCGATGAAAAATGGTCGTGTCGAAATTTTAAAAAAGGAAATTGGAGCTGAATATACACAAGCTATCTGGTCCATGCAATGGCTTAGCTGAAAAAAATTTTCCAACTCTGTGGACTAAGAAAAAAAAGAAAATTTTCAAAATTATTAAAGAAAATTTAGAAAGATCTAAATCTTAGAGCTTCAAAATTATATTTTTTAATTCCCGATAAGACCATTTTTCAGCTAAATAAAATCTTTAAAAAATCACTGAAAAATTTCGGAAAATCTTTTAACCCTTTAATTTTTTGCATTAGTGTATGTAAATGTAAAACAAGAGACACGAAGTAAAGTAGCTTAAATAACGGTATAAAAATATCTCAGAATCATATAACAATATATGTATACCTACATAGACATAGACATAGACACCAAAGTCATTGAGGTTCGGAGTAACACTCTTCAATTTGATTAATACTTGAACAGGGGGATTCAATTTCAGAATAATTGATATAATCATTTGATGAACCGAATATCCCGTTTCTAAATTAGTACCGTAATGTTTAACTTCGAAAACATGTAAATGTTGAGCATAAATTCAACGGATATGGAAATTAGTAACTTACAGTATATCTTCGCATATTAGATTCCTTATTATTCAAAATCTTATATCAGTACCTCAGAGCTAAACTGTATTAACTCCCATTTAGAGAGGAGAGCTGTTTATAAAATTTAATCTCAATTAGTTGTACATAGCGCTTTTATTGTTTTTTGTCAGATGGCTAAAAGAGATTAGCTGAGTCTATACATACTAGTTTTATTTAAACAGGTTTAAGTTAATACTGTTTTTTTGTAAAAAAGTGGAGTTAATACAGTTTAGCTCGGAGGTACAGAATAGAAAGGTAACGGAATTTGACTTCCGTCTTTCAGATACATTACTCACTCTAGGCAGATACTGACCATCAACAAACAATGTAGCTGAAAAAATATAGGGCTGCAGACTTTGTTTTAGTAAAATTAAAAATAAATGTTTCCAAAAGTAAGACAAACGATAAATAAATTAAAAATCTTAAAGAAAAACTGATCTCTGATGCCATACCTTTATTAACCCTGCTACAATCGCTGTCACTGTTACTGACACTACCAGTGGATTACAGTTTACTCGACTTAAATATCCAAATTCCGCTCTTCTTTCTGTACGTGATTTATACACCTTTGCCAATCTTCTGCACTTGCAATTGTTATTTTAAGCAGTTGTTCCAAAGATACAGTTCCAAATATCTATATCTACTATAGAGATGTGTCATGAAAAGGTCTCACTTTATTAGGGCTATCTTCTAGCAGAAAATTACTTACAGGGATATTCAGGAACAACTGCCTTCATTTGTGCCAGTTTCCATTTATGAGTCTTATTTCTGTATACAACGCTTAAATGTCAAAACAGGAGGAAAAGTGATGGAGGTTATTTCGTTATGACGAGAAAGAAGTAGACACGATTCGAATATTTGTTTTGCAAATAATGCGGGCTTGCAATGGTGACACCGAATTGCTTATATATGTTTGATTTTGGAATACCTATATAATCCAAAAGCATTTCTGTTAATGATATGTGGATGGAATATAGAGTACACCTGCATTTTTCGGATATGTAGTTGTGTACTACCTGGTATGTCGTATGTCTACTATGTCAAGGAACAAATTATACCTACTTGCAGTACTCTAGCGGAAATTAAACTGGAAAGTGCAAAAACTTTAAATACATTAAAGAGCTAGCGTGTGATCTACGCGTCCCAAAGGATTAAAGAACGACAGCGTTACATACAGGGCGACTCTGTTAAATGTGTACTCATGTATCCAAGGATTAAACCACGAAAATAGTAGGCTGTGATCAATTTAATTTTGATTGTCGTCGCGTAAAAGTTCAAACGTATCTTTACTATACATGGAGATGTGTTTGGGAAACTTGTTGTTTAAATTATTAATACTTTATAAAATCCAGAAGTGTCTCTTTTAATATACTGTCGCCAAGGCTATTATTGTTATATCTATTTATTATACAAGGTGTTAATGATATACTCCAAATATAATGGTGGATTCTGCTTCACAAATAAGAAAAAACGATCCTTTAAACATGAGTCCCGAAACACTTTGTTTTAGAGATATGTAATGTTGAAAATAAAAAAATTGTATCACTTTCCAAAAAAAAAAATATGAGTTTCAGTTTATTTGAAAAAAAAGCAGTTATTATCACTATTTTTAGTCTACGATATATTTGAATAAGTCGAATATAATTCCAATATTTTACGTAGGTGTGTATGTCACAAAAAGTACTATTTTTTAAATACAATGAAATTAATAAAACACTAAAAATATCACTGGTTTAAAAATATTTACTTCTCTGAAAAATTTTCAGTTATTATACCAACGTTTTTGTTGGCTTTGATAAACATTACATTTAAAATTGTATTTCTAGCAAAGGCTTCCTATTTCTTTTTCTAAAGCGAATTCATATACAGAGTGGCCAAATTAAAACGAAACAGAGCCATTTTCAGGAACTGCGTCAAGATTGTAGAAAAACGCTCAGACCTGTCGATTTTAGATTAAAGGGGGACATTCTTTGCCGGTATTTTTGACTCCGCCAAGCAAGGGTAAGCATCACTCCAAAATATTTAAATGGCATTGGGGCTTGAGTAATATTTCTTTTGAAAGATCTTACAATTCTCTTTACAACAGACTTTAAATTTTATAATTCCGCCCAATACTTTGAAAAAATTTACATTTTAAAATTTACATTATGTTTAGTTGTTTACTTATGATTAGTTGATTAAATGTTCAAACTGATGACCGCCCGCTTCCATACAAGAAACAAGAATAAAGATTTTGTTCGAAACGTTCGCGCACATTCCGAGTGATTCGACGGCATTCGTCGACGATTCCTTGACGCAAATCTTCCAGCGACGCTGGCTGTGTTTTATAGATTTTACTTTTTAGGTATCCCCACAAAAAGAAATCAAGGGGCGATAAATATAGTGATCGTGGAGGCCACTCAATGCTGCCTCTTCTCCCAATCCAGTTCCGTAGAAAACGTTGGTCTAAATACTGATGGACAATTAACGCATAATGCGGAGGAGCACTGTCCTGTTGAAAAATCAAATGATCATCATACTCTGGAACATTTTCAGTAATATCAGTCAAGGCAGGGTCAATAGCGTCATCCCGTAATAGCAACTACATTAGGCCAGTCAAATTACCAGGTAGAAAAAAGGACCCACCAGCCGGTCACCGAAAATTCCAGCCCACGGTTTAAGGCGTCAGTACTTAAATCGATGTCTGCTATCTGCCCGGGTTTCGAATCCCGCGGCCGGTAGACCGTAGATTAGCTATGCTTGTACTGAGGATTGGCACCCTCTGTGCAGGTATGGTAGGGTGGAAGAATGTTGGCTTGGGTCAATGTGAGAGATTGACACCGGTTGGCATTTGACCACCCCCCTAATTAATGAGGTTTTCCAGGTTTTCCTCATTCCTGCACTGAATGGTGGTTAGGCCTTACCAAGATAAGTCGTTCCTGGGCGCAAATGCGGCCTGCTTAATAATAATATGCCGCCTCCTCTCCCGCACAAGTCTCCGACTTCTAGGCTAACTCTCGTAGTTAGAATGAGGAGTAGAGATATTATTATTATTATTATACATTTAATTTTTCCGGTTGCTGTGTATGCATCTCGTGAAAAACTGGGGTTTGAATCGGACCAATAGCGACAATTGTGACGATTTACCGTCCCGTTCAAGAAAAAACTGCATTCATCAGAAAAACAGACGTTAAAAAGGAACTGTTGATCGTTCCCTGCTCGCTCACTCATTATTTCGCAAAATTGCAAACGGCGGTTATAATCATCCTCATGAAGTTCCTGGACTAAATGTATTTTGTATGGATGGAATTTATTCTTCAAAATGGTTTGTGTGCTAGTTCGATTGATCCCAGACACAGATGCCAGCTGCCTCGTACTTAATGTAGGATCAAGATGAACTTGTCCCAAAACTGCAACTTCACTAGCTTCATTAACTATAGGTTTTTCAATTTCTCGTTTTTTATTGGCTACGTTCCCTGTCTCTTGAAATTTTTTTACTAACTCTAGAACATACTTCCTCCTGACATGTCGATCTTGATGTTGTTCATTAAATAGCTGAGCTGTTCTATTCGCACATTTATTGTTCATAAAGTAAAGCGAAATGATATCTACCCTTTCCGCAATGGAACAATTAAATAAACTACCAACCAACGCTTCCAAATAATACTAGAAAATAATTTGGAATCCACTAATTTTACGTTCATTGTGTGTGTAGCATTCATTTCTGTTTTTTACAATTGTGTTTTTTTTTTACGAAAGTGATAACAAATCGCCAAAAACCAATGTAACGCAAGAAATACTAAATTTACACCATTGGCGTACTTAACGCGAATGACTGACATTTTTACCGTTACTAATTGTTTGTACATAAGTTTCAACTTTAAAATCAAAATTCTTAATAGTATTGGGCTTAGTTATAAAATTTAAAGTATGTTGCAAAGAAAATTGTAAGAGCTTTTAAATGAAAAAGAAGAAAGACTTACTCCCAATGCCATTTAAATATTTTGGGGTGATGCTTACACTTGCTTGGGCGTGAAAGTGGCGGAGTCAAAAATACCAGTAAAGAATGTCCCCCTGTCCTACAATCTTGACGCAGTTCCTGAAAATGGCTCTGTTTCGATTTCATTTGGCCACCCTGTATTTATTGATTTGTACCTTTTATTTACATTTAAATAGATGATGAGAATTTTTACCAAAAAGTCCCTAGAACTGGCTGGGAAATCCGGTAACTGGCAACACGACATTTAAAAAAATGATAAAAAGGCGAAATGAATATGCAATATTATGCAGCATACGAATATAAAGATAGCTATGGAGTAGAAACTGTGACATATAGTGCATATTCTAAAGTTATCCTTATTGCCAAGTATGGCAAATTGGCAGCCACGTCTACGAAATGAAAAATTTCAGCGCATACAGATAAGGAGTATTTTAACATGTAAAGCTATTCTGAAGAAATTACCATTTCAGCTCAGTTCAGTTCCGTTCTAGCTGGGACACCCTGTACAAAGCCTCACTGGAGCCCTGAGGAAATAAATAGAGTATAGTTTATTTGCTCCAACTCGCTTATGTGCCTCTCGACGACTGTACGTTATACCCAAGTATTTATCAGAAACGGAAAATCCATTACATCGTCCAACTCTGAAAGAGTTAGTGCTCCTTTGATAATATTTTTTTGTGTGACCTCTGAGTTTTTTATTCCTCTGCCACCAGGCATAAGTCTTACGCCTACAGTTTTTAAAACTGAGATTTCACAACTTTTTTATGCTAGTTCTTCTGTAGGGTTCGATTCACAAGTCTTTTTTTATTGCCACTAGCTTCCTTACTAGTTAAAATATATACAGGGTGATTCACAACTTATCCAAAAAAATTTGGGAATAGATACGTCATGAAAATTGTAGTCAATACTACAATTTCAATACAATTTTGTAAAATCCTTATAGTTTCCGAGAAAAAAAATATTGAAGTAGTATTTTCAAACTTTACATCGCTGGGCTACTGTAATCTCTAGCGTCACTCGCCCACGTGCCGCTTCTGAATACTGAAAACCGATTTTAGTATTATCGTTGTTGCGATAGTGTTTACATTAGTTTTTCAAGTATCACAAATGGTTTACGTGTATATCAACTCGGAGTTGATGGATATCATTTAATTTACAGTGAAGCAAAACAACATTTGTGTTATGGCGAAGCAGGACAACATTTGTGTTAGTTCGTAGAAACTAGGTAAGACGTGCACAAATGTGTTTACACGTCGATGGACAAAATTTTTAACACTTGTAACATCAGGTATATCAAATTATTTTATTAATTAAAACCACAAATTAATTTTATTAATTAATAACAATAGCGACAAAAACAGTTGAATTTACTGATATATATTTTTAAATTATTTTCGAATTGCCCATTTTGATTTTTTTTTACAAAATTGTATTTGTAAGAGTCCCCTGTACATTCAAAAAATGTTTTTGGAAAATTCTGAAACAGCCTGTATACATACTCCACAAAATAAACCTATTACATCTTTCTCAATAAAAGAGGTGTTCGTTTACGTCACTCGCAAGTTTTTAGTGAAACAAACGAGAGCTTAAAAAGAAATAATAACTACAGATTAGTTAGCGTGACAGCGTCGTTACCGGGTACATAGAACACTAAAAGACATAATTATATTACCCGCCATTACCACAGGCCGCTTCATTGCTGGGAACATTAACAGTGAGGCCATTGTAAGTCACGAGAAGCTCTGCCAAGCATACACTGAATGCGAGACGTTGCTGCTATATAATATGGAACAGAAATAGTAACGCTTATGTATTTGGCCGTTCCACCCTGATTGTAAAGCATCAGTGTATTGTAACTAGACGTCACTACTAAAAATTCAATAAAATAATAGTATAATGTACAATGAACATCTATTACGTCACGAGCTCCAGAATTACTATATGATTTTCATTCACCGTGGCATTTTATTGAACCAATATTGTGGCAAAACTAGTCCGGTATATAAGTCAGGATTAGTTAATATAAATTAGGATTAGTTAGTATAGGTTAGGACTAGTTAGTATAGGTTAAGACTAGTTAGTATGGGATAGGATTAGTGTAGGTTAGGATTAGTTAGCATGGGTTAGGGGTTAGTTAATATCAGTTAGGATTAGTTAGGATTAGTACGACGGCTATAGATTTTCATCCTATGTGACATTTTATTGAATATCAACCAATATTCTGGCAGAACTAGTCCGGTATAAGTTGGGATTAGTTAGTATAAGTTAGGATTAGTTAGTATAGGTTAGGACTAGTTAGATTAGGATTAGTTGGGATAGGCTAGCATTAGTTAGGATAGGGTAGGACAAAGATCACTTAAATTTTTTTAAATAAAACACCCTACGTAAGGAGCCATATTTTATCTAAGCGTTATGTGTCAATTCTTCATATTTTTAACCCAGGATTATCCAGTTAGCGTATGTACAATTTATTAATGCATCACCCGGTATATTTAGGAGATAAAAGCAATAAAAAAATCCATGTAATTACTTGTGAAAATTGTAAGTGACTTAACTGCATAGAAATGCAAAATATCGTTTTTTGGAATTTTAGTATTTTCTCTTCTATTTTTTCTTTCCTCACAATATAACTATAACCATAATAAATTAATGATAAAGTGATGCATATGTCGTTAAGATTCTGGCTGCCTAGCACCATATTATTTGAAATGTCAATTTTATTTAAGGTCCATATTGCAACACCTCACCATCATTTATCAAAAGCATGGTTAAGAGAAATAAACAAGCAATAAGCATCCAACAAATTGGACACAATGACGTCGTATATGAAAAATCTCTAACTGGCATTTGTCGACGGCTGACGCTTGTTGAATAGAACTTTTCCCGTTATTTATAGCGCGGATAAAGCATTTTTATAATAAAAGTTTGTATGTGGATGGCACAAAATAATTCCAGTTATAAATATTTAATATCATTTTCACCCTATGTGTTTGAAAAAAACATAATTCTTGTCAGGTGACGAGCTTTTCATGTTATTGGAACCATTAAGGTTTTCTTAATTTTTCATTTACTGGCAAAACTTCGAATAAGATCAGCTGTTATTGAGTAGGGTAAAAGTTTTAAATTTGACATGACACCACGACATCTGTCGAAACTCCACAAACTACAATTTATATCACAGGATTACTACTAGATACATCTAATTTGTCCTGGGACGTAGTCCTTGACCTGTTCAAAGTGGCGACGAATTGAAAGATATTGCCAATTTCGTTCCACAGCAATCAGAAGTGAGACTCCCTCACTTCTGTTTCACAAACTGTTTTCTTGGAATAAAATATGCCGAGCTTCTATTGTTTGTCTATATTTTTATGTATGTCTTCCTAGGGGATTAGAAATCAATTTTGTACAAAGGAAAAAGTTCAGGGAATTAGACTGAAATAGAAGCAAACTCTTGATACTGAAAACCAATTATTTAATTTTACCGCTGAAAACTACTCCATTAAAAATATAAAAATCCATCTAATTCATTCATATAAATATTTGATGCAGTATTGCCAATGCTACTTCAAACTTAGGAATTTCATGCGTACCGAGTTACTTTGGTGATGTATGTATAGGATCTTGACAACTATAAGAGATATAAAAGCTATGAGTGATGGAAAATATAGTAACGCAGTAATAGGAGCTACACTTATGTCAAAAGCGCGGATTCAATTACTTTTTATCATTAAATATACAGGGTATTTACTAAAGAATGGGCCATACTTTAAGGCTAGCTTCCTTCAAGACAATTATTTCCAGTTTTTAAATAAATACACTAGTGGAAAAAATAAAGGGATAAAAAAAAAATCTAAATTTTCGGCGATTTTTCAAATGGCTGTATCTTTGATAAAAAATGGTCGTATTGGAGTAAAAAAAAGCAATTTGAAGCTTTAAGTTTATAATTTTTGGATCTTGCAAAAAAAAATGTAAAAAGTAACACGTATCGCGCAATCTTAATGAATATCATGAAAAAAAATTTTTCGAAATTTTTTTCGATCTTATTTTTGGTATACGGACTTGAAAAAAAATTTTCCAACTTAACCACCTTATGGATTAGATAGGTTGTTCATTTAGCTTCAATTTCTTTATTTTTGGTCTCGATACGACCATTTCTCGCTGAGCTATCGGACAACCAATGGTTGCACAGAAAATCGACGGTGGGTTTCAGAAACTTGAATGAATTCTCTACAAGGTCCTGGCACAGTTTTTTAGAAAAAAAAATTTTTTTATCCTTAACATGACTGAAAAATCGTAAAAATAGGACTTTTAGGGGTCTTCTAGAAAATCACGTGCCACATTGAGAATATTGGGAAAATGACTAATGTTAAGTGTGCCTTTTACAGGTCATTGTACCCCTAAAAGCCCTACAGAGTTTCAATTCGATCCATCAAGCCGTTTTTTTGTTTCATTCGATTGAATTTTTTTAAAAATTAAAGGATTACGATTTTTCAGTTCTGTTAAGGATAAAAATTTTTTTTTCTAAAAAGCCATGCCAGGACCTTGTAGAGAATTAATTCAAGTTTCTGAAATCCACCGTCGATTTTCTGTGCAACCATTGGTTTCTGAGATATCGATGAACAAAGAGAAAATGGTCCATTTTCATTCAAAGTCCGATAGCTCAGCGAGAAATGGTCGTATCAAGACAAAAAAAAAAAGAAATTGAAGCTAAATGAACAACCTATCTAATCCATAAGGTTGTAAAAAATTTTTTCAAGTCCGTACACCAAAAATAAGATCGAAAAAATTTCGAAAAATTTTGTTTCATGATATTCATTAAGATACGTGTTGCTTGGAATTTTTTTTTTGCAAGATCCAAAAATTAGAATCTTCAAGCTTCAAATTGCTTTTTTTTTACTCCAATACGACCATTTTTATCAAAGATACAGCCATTTGAAAATGTATCGATTTTGTAGAGTTATGCTTAAATTTGAATTATGAATCTCTTAAAACAGGAGCTTTTAATCAAATTATGAATTAGATATGTATTCAAAATAATTTAGGTACTTACCAAAAAGCAAAATTCAGTAATTTTTAAGCGCACAAGTACAAGACAAATTAGAACGTATGTTCAAAATGTCCACCATCATTCTCCATGCACGCACGACACCTTCGAATCTAATTTTCGCGCACTCGCTGGAGAATAGCCGGATTTATAATACAGTCATAATAGACATGAAACAGCCTGTTTCGGGAAAAAAATACTATTAGAAGTTTTTCTGCGGAATGTTGTTCAGAAACGTGTTATAAACAAAATATCAAAAAATCAACTCGAGACTAGTTGGGAAACCTTATTTAAAAAAAAAAATGATAGAAAAGTGGTTTGTTGAGTCGCGTAAAAACCTGTTATTCATAGCGAAAAATGGTTTATGCAAAAAAGGTAGGTATTAAAAAAAAACCTATAAAATGAGACAAGTCCTATTAAATTCCGATATAATTTGTTTATGCGTGAGAGCTCAAAAATGATCGAAAATGGCTGTTTTTTTCAATTACTGATAATAATTAATGTAATTTGGTTCGCAGACACTTAGTCCTGTAGCCAGGGGGGTCCCAATTGCCTCCTTCATTTAGATAGAGTTACCCAAGTGTTTTTTTTTTGTATTTTGAGCTGCAGAACACGAATTTTTTGGGTAGAAGTTTGCTCGGCTGTCGATAAGTTTTTTATTAACAAAAAACTTGCAAAATACTGAGAACTTAGTTTTTGGCAAAATAAAAAGTATATAAGAAGAAAATGTCTCTTGCATTTTTTTTGTTAAACGTATAGTTTTCGAGAAAAACGCCGTTAAAAGCTATTTGTTTATAGCTTCAAATAACAGTGGAAAAAAAACAAATTTTCACACTGCAATTACTCATAATTTGTAGTATTTAACGTGAATTTTCAAACGCCGTCAGCAGATTTACAAAATACCTATTCAATCAAAAGTTATTAACAATTGAAAATCGCAAAAATTGCATTTTTCGAGTTTTTAACGGCGTTTATCTCGAAAACTATGCGTTTAACAAAAAAATTGCAAGCGACATTTTCTTCTTAAAATGGGTCAAAGAACAAGAAAATACTTTTTTATTTTGCCAAAAACTAAGTTCTCAGTATTTTGCAAGTTTTTTGTTAATACAAAATTTATCGACATCCGGGCAAACTTCTACCCAAAAAATTCGTGTTCTGCAGCTCAAAATAACAAAAAACACTTGTGTAACTCCATCTAAATGAAGGAGGCAATTGGGACCCCCCTGGCTATAGGACTAACTTGTAATTCAGGATTATTGAAGGTATTTGCGCCCTTAATAAGTTGTAAATATTTCAGCCCGAAAGCTTCATTAGTTTGGCGTTGGCGGAATTTGTTATCTAAAAAGATGCTGTTTTAATTCATTTTCCCAAGCACACAGGCGTTGTAGAGTTTCGATCATTAGTTGCTTTTGTACCTAAATAGTTGTGTTGACATATACATTTACTGATAATTTATATTTACAATAATTAGAACTACTTTCGTAGCAGCATTGGCTTAAAACGTAGTTATATCATTGAGAATGGAATACCTTCTTATCCGTGTAAAGAAAGTAGAATCACAAAGGAAATAATGATGCGCTTTCTGGGAACCGTAAGGTTAAAATGAACGTTTGAGTCGAGTAAGCCATGTGTTTTTTTCCATCAAGATTTTTGTAAATACGACACATATCTTTAATGTTCACTGGCGTAGAAACTGGTGTATGAACATCAATATTCACAGTCAAGATGTCTCTCACCGATTTCTTTCTTAAATAACAAATCAAAGAAGTCTTTTTTTTGTTATTTTAAGGCATTTGTGAATAATTAATGGATATGGCTACAAGACCTACTCCCCTTTTAATTTAATAAAAGTTATAAAGGCCTCTAATTAAACTTCCGGAACGACTTCACAAACTCCCATTTTTATGCCTACAGCGTTAATTAACCTTATAAATTAAAATAATTTAGGAGAAATAGATATAACCACTTCTTTATAAAAATAAATACAGGTTGTAAGAGTATTCCAAAATTAGGAATGGAGTAATGTAGCTTTAATCAAAAAAACACATAAGAAAACAGAACCAAATTATTTCTTTTTTTCAGATCAAACGATTTGTTAGTGCTTAAACGAGTGTTATGAATTTGTATTTTCTATAACGAATTACATTTACTAGACAAACAATTTTTTTTATGTCATTTATAAAATGATAAAATATATCAAGTCGATCTTCATACTTCTGGTAATTGGAAATCATTTGATATAGGGGAGATGCTATTAGTAAATTGGTACGAGGTGTGGGTAATTGTAAAACGGAGTGAAATCTAGAATTAAGTCTAGGAACATAATATAAAATCCTTGAGACTAACGAGTCTGCATTTAACGTGTTATTTATGATTTTAAAAAGGAATATAATTGAAAACAAAATTCGCCTACGACAGAGACTATTAAAATTAAAACAAGAAAGCAATAAATTTTCAGGTGTACCACGAGGAGGATAAAATCCATAACTAATAAAATTAATGGTCTTTAAAAATCTCCGTTACACTTTCTCTAATTGAATATTATAAATATTATAAATGGGACTCCAAACAACTGATGCATATTCAAATTTGCAACACACAAATGCTGCATACAATATATTTAGAACCTTTACGTTCTGAAAGTCCTTAGAATTACGCAAAATAAAGCCTAAATTCTTATAAGCAGATTTGGTTACTAAACTAATGTGGTGGTCAAACGATAATCTGGCATCGAAAGTAACACCAAGTTCAGTAAATTGCGTAAATCTATTTAAAAAAGATTCACCAATTTTACAATCAAAATCTAGATTAGTTTTGCGTCGACTGTAAGTCATAAATTTACATTTACTTACATTCAGAGGTAGATTATCACAAGAACACGAATTGTGTAATTTGTCAAGATTATCTTGTAATTTAGTACAGTCAGTAGATGATTTAACTTCCAAGAATAACTTCAGGTCGTTCGCATAGAGTAAACGGTTGACTTCGTGGCATTCAGTTAAGTCATTAATGAAAATAATAAATAACAGTCGTCCCTGGATTGACCCTTGCGGAACTCCTGAATATTGATGGAATTTACATGATTGAAAGCCTCGATACTGCACAAATTGGATTTAAGCAGAGATAATAGAGCAGGGGATATACCATATGACTCCAATTTCAAAGTTAATAAATTATGATCAAGCCGATCGAAAGATCGAAGGCGTTTCAAGAAAATTTACAATTATAGAAGAAGGATTTTGCGTGAATGCTGTTAAAATGCAGAAAATATATTTTTCTGCGCCCAATTCGCCTAACACCAGACGGATTCTTTTTAAGATACATCAATCAAAAATGTACTTCTCAGTCCTGAATAGCGCAAATCCAGAAGCATATACTGGCCATTGTATAAGGCGCACTTCAATAATTTTAGAGCTCCTCTGTAGCAGAAAGTTATGTTGAGGAGTCTATATCTAACAAACTTGATATTGCAAGGAAAATCCAAGGAAAATATAGCTGTTCCTTACAAGAAGTGACATCCGCAACTAATGCAAATTCTTCACAAACTTCGCAGAAGTTATGCGTTCCGAAAATGATTGCAACATTGCTACAAGGGTAGTTATTAACGGAAAGGAAGTTAAATGTGATAAAACAAAAAACGATATGTCTATTACTATAAATGTAAATGTTAATGTTAATAAGTAAATAAATTAAATTTGATTTACTATATCAAATTAACAAAAAATATTTCGTTTTCATATACGGAGTGTCAAAGTTTAAACACAAAGTTTTAGGTATCTTCTAAATCACTAGAAAACGACTGAAATGATTTAATTTAAATTTAGTATGCAACTTTAGCTTTGGGTTACCTATAAACATGTTACAAAAATTAAAAGAGGTAGTAAACATACCGCCCACATTTGGCTATTGTATAATTTTCTTATCGCCCACCGGTTGCCCAGTAATTTAATTTAGCGCGGCTGCAAAGAACTCGTAATTTTTAATTGATGTTTAGGAAAAATATGTCCCTAAATTGATCTTTTTACTTATATTTTACGTATGTTTACAAAGCACTACCGCCCACCATGAAAGCTTGAATCGCTCCCTGGTGAGCGGTAGGTTGCCAGGTTGACTACCCCTGTATAGCACGTGCGTTTTGTCCATTCAATATAACTTTATTTTGAAAATTTCATCAAAGGTACAACCAGTCATGATCATCATAATATTATAATTACGCAAATCCATACAAATGACTTAAAATTATATACACAGGGTGTTCTGCAAAGTCTATGACAAACTTTGACAGATGATAGCTGGGTTAATTTCAAATATTTTTTCTTATATGAACATAGATCTGATTCATTTTTGTTTGGAAGTTACGAATATTTAAAAAAATATTATTTCACTGAAGTGAATGTACAAAATAAAGACGATATAACAGATGCCGTCATTGACAACTCTTCAATTAGCGTTTGGTGTATTAAATCTTAATTCATCATTGACTTTTGCATGTCCAGTATTAAACAGAAAAATGTTACATCCGTTTCATCGCCAAAATGTACAAGCGATGCCTCTTACCATCAATATTCACAGAGTACACTTTGTGTTTTACGATCTCTAATCATTTACAGCAAATTCAAGATAAGATTTCAATTTCTGATGCCAAAAAACTCTCCTATACTAGCTTTTGTGTATTTACTATCAAATTTTGAACTAAAATAACTTGGATTAGATCGTCGTATGTATTTTAACCCCAGAAATATGTGGCAGAATTTTGTCCAGACACTTTATATACAAAATTATTTCGAGAATCACCACTTTTCGATTACATAATTTTTGACACAAAATACCTATATGTATATGTTTTTATTTTTTCATGCTGTTCTAAATTACTGTTACTTTTATTGCATTAGACTGATGAAATAAAGAGAAAAAAATGTCTTGCTAACTATTGAGGTATGTGAATAATGTTTTGTGGGAGTTGGAAGCACCATTACTTAAAATTTATGTGCGCTAGCAAACAAAGCAATCCATGAGTTGCCCGCTGCACGTCAAATGGGCCAGATCGTAGTTAATAGCTAGCAAAACGAGCCTTATTCAGCTGATAGTTTAATGAAAGAGCCGCGAATCTTTGGCATAGAAACAGATCTAGTTGCCCGTACGCTGACTGTAATTAAGGACATCCGAATGTCCTCTACTCATCTCGTAAGTGAGAAATAATAGTAATTTTGCCTAGTTAGTTGAGAAGTAATTATGATATATCTGCTGTTTTAGAACTCACGACCTTAATGACAAAGCACGTTTTATAAAATAAATTATTTTAAAGCGAAGAATTATTTTGAATTGTAATAAAAAAAACTATTAGTTTATTCTACTGTACTTACTTCTTTTACACTATATGAGAAACTGAATAAAAAGGGTCTCTCCGCTTTTAATTTTCACTGAACTTTCCTTAGAATAACTTAGATATCTGCTCCTTCTATATTTTATATTATTTTGGGTTGCGAATAACCAGTATTTACGGATAGAAATTAATAGACTGCATTCTTTGTTAAAAACAGTCCATTTTTAGCAATTTCAATAAGAGTAATTTTTTGAATTACGCTAACGGAGATATTTAGCGATATGCTGTTGGCAGCATTGGGTAACGAATAACCTTCTCTTCTAAATCACATGTTCTTGAATTGTTGATATTTCAGTTGGTTTTCTCGATATTGTTATTTGAATGTAACTGTTTAAGTGTTCGATTCTTGAAATGTGCGGTTTTCCCGAACGACGATGAAATTTTTTAAAACATTTTGCGTGAAACAGAAAACTTTCACTAACACGTTTCAGTTTTTGAAACAAGCTGCAAAGCCAAATGTCTCGAAAACGGTTCGAGATAGCTACTTTCATATACTATACCTTTTTTTGTGTAAAAAAAGTTGGAAAATAAGAATTTGATACCAAACAAGAGATATCTTAAAGTACAAAAAAGTTATGTAGTTTTCAACACATTCAATCTACTGCAGCTAGCGCCCTCTATGAACTTTAACCAAAATGTGAATAGATTTCAATTCCTCTACCCAAAGAACTCCAAACCCCAAAATTTTGTGAGGATATTTACATTTGTTAAGGAATAAATGAAAAAAAACCTTAAATAATATTTTACATTTAACATCCTGTATCTCTTTAACTATCAACTTTTGGACTAAGGTAAGTTCCGCTAAATCGAAAAATTTTTGCTTGGGGAATCTACCCATAAATTTTGGCTCATTACCTCTGGACCACCCTGTATAACTATATCACACGCGTGCGTCGTATATTTCATTTTGCAGTCAAGGCTAAAAAATAAAAAAAAATCCAGGGTGCAAATTTGAAAATGAAAAAATAAGAGATTTCAATGTATTGTTATGAAATCTACCATGAAAAAAAATCAGTGCAAAGATCTTCGGGATCGTCCAGACTAATAATTAGTTAATTTGTTTATAAGGCCATAACTTGTAAATTATTCAACTTGTCGATTCCAGATTTCGTGTGAGTTATTAGAAAGTGATAAGGAATAAGAGGATGCGATGCCAAAACGTTCTGGTAATAATAACGCAGTTTATAAATGTTTAATTCAAAAGTCATAAATAAAATTCTTCTGTTTATATCTTTTGATTTAATCAATATTTTTTGACGCTCAAGGCTAGTTTTGTAGGTCTTTTGAAGATGAAAAAAAGTACTTTACTGTTTTCTCGTGGAAAAGAACCGAAAAAAGTTATAAGCGAAATACGTGAATTTACGTAAAAATTATACAATTAACCACCCTGTAAACAATCTTCCCTCCATTTTATTGTCTGTGGAAACTAATATGTTATTGTACATAATATTTAGCATCTACAGTGATAAATTCAACTTGCCGAAACAAAAAGTCCCGAAATGGTAATTTCCCAGCTCTTTTTCCTGGCCTATATAATTGTTCATAACAGTTTTTAGATAAAACTGTCTGAGCAAATCTTCTATCAACGTAGCATTATTTCCGGAAGCTTCAATAACATTTTAGTAGGAATGGTAGCCAAAGGAATGGTCAGACTGGACAGAAACTCTCTGGGAAGGAAATTAATTTCCATTTAATGTCAAACGTNACATATTAAACATTATATTGCATCTTATGACAAATATTCAATTTTAAGTTTGTAATTCAGAAAATAGTATATTTTAGTGTCATATTAAATAAAACTACAAAATAATTTAAATATATTTATTGTCCTCTAAATAATATTAATTTATTTAATATTTGCCTTTTCGTAGATTTTATCGAATTAAATAATTTGACTTCATGATTTATTCGTAAATCGATATACTTTTCACATTCAGCCCTTACAAATTCTATTAAATGATTACAATTGTTAGGCACATTATCAAATTGATGTTCATGCAAATTTTCAAATATGTTCACATTCAGAAAGTTTTTTAGAACATGATACACAATTTTATTTTTCTGTAGCCTAGGTGTTCTGCTTTCATCATTATTAAAAAATTTTATTAATTTTTCTGTTTCTTGACATATTATTGCGACATCTCGAGATGGATACGTCAAACATCCAGGATTTTTTATAAAAAATTAATTGACTGTACGAATACTGTGTATTCGACAATAAAATATTTACACAGTCTTCACATTTTATTTTTTTTGTCACAAAAAACTCTGATTTTTCTAATCACATTTTGCCAACTCTCCTATTCCAGGGTGCTGAACATGAATCTGAAATTAGTTTTGTGTGCGATTTTTTCAAGTGAAAAAAAATATTGGTAAAATTTCATAAAAATTTGAGACTCACACAGTAAATAATTACTAAAAATATTTTACAATAATTCATTCATTATTTTATAATAACAATATCACGTTAATCACTACAATATGTGGGCGAACAAAATTATAAAGCTAACCCTGGAAACTTGTGACGTCAACCGAAAAATGGCGTACATATTTACCTTTTATATATATTCCTTTTCTTTACTTACCTACCTAAAGAAGGAAACTTTTCGCCTCTCTTCACCAACTCGATCACTTCTATTTATACAATGTTTTACAGTACACTTGCATGATAAAACGTCTAATTATCGAAATCACAGCGATGCGTACACGTTAAATGCTAGGACACGACTGAGCGCTGGGCTCCAAATCAGGCTCCTAAGTGTTTTCACCAAAGTCGCTCTATAAGTCAGTTTAGGTGGTCTATGGTGGAAACTAATATATTATTGTACATAATATTTAGCATCTATAGTGATAAATTCAGCTTGCCGAAACAAAAAGTCCCGAAATGGTAATTTCCCAGCTCTTTTTCCTGGCCTATATAATTGTTCATATACTTGTCTACAGATTTTAGATAAAACTGTCTGAGCAAATCTTCTATCAACGTAGCATTATTTCCGGAAGCTTCAATAACATTTTAGTAGGAATGGTAGCCAAAGGAATGGTCAGACTGGACAGAAACTCTCTGGGAAGGAAATTAATTTCCATTTAATGTCAAACGTGACACAGTGACAGTGTAATATTTGTAATTCGTGTGTGTAAGTCGTGCGCTCAAGTGACGTCACCACATGCGCGTAGGCATACCATACTATTTTCACACCCCGATTCCGGGTAACTACATGCATATCTTTTTGACACGAAAATCGTGTTCAAGCATTATACCAGCGGATTATCCGTTATGGGTTAGATTTTGTAAATAACTGTTGCAACAAAATGCGTAAAACCCCAGATTTAGGTACACCTAAAGAGATAATTACAGATGTAACTGCGTTTAAACGAAATAAACACATCTATACATCTTTGTATACATCTTTTTGGATAAATTGTTTTTATAAATAAGTAACTCTGAACTATTATTTAAACAATTATTTTTGTTTCATTACATTATTAACATATTGGGAACATTTTTCCCGGTAAATTTCAAATTTTTAAAAGGAAATGTCTCGTTTTAATAAAACTTAAATTAAAGTTAAATTTCTGCATTCATTAATATGCTCGCCAACTTTTGGTGAGTTGCGACAATAGGCTTCGTCAAAGTTGTCGCCTGTGGAGTGGCAGGCTTCATTCAACTGTTCACTTCATCTGAAAACTTGTATAGGGTGATCTAATAAATGGATTAAATTCAAAAATCAGGTTATGCAGATCTCGCGTCTAATTTCACTTGTGAACGCATTGCATCCTTCTCGACGACTACACTTCTCATATCTCCGAAATGAACCACGCGCTGATCGTCTAATCGTCGCGTCTCGCTTTCGAGCAACTGCTAATGCTGACAGATTGTTTTACGTCACATTCGTCAAGGATCCGTTTTTGTGATCCTAATCCAATTTCCCCAGGAAAAAATGATTGATGATTTTTTTGCGAGACCTAGTAGCCTAATAGAATGTTGGATAAGATTCCGAAGTCATTATTGCCACATTAGTTTAAAAAAAATTGTTACACTCTTTGTATCAGCAAATGAGTCTAGGATTGTATACAGGGTGAAGAGGAAAAAGTTTTTTGTGAGCTTATGAGAAAATGTCAGTATTTTAAAAATTCCTTCTTGCATTAAAATTTAAAAAAGTGTTACTTCCTTTATTGTATTCACGGGAAGAGTTGAAGAGAGGGAAAAATTTATTTATTTTTTATTTTATGGAAAAAAATACAGTTTTGTTAAAAAAATTTACTAGCACTCAAATGCACAAAAATGCAGTTTTAAGTTGACCGTACTTGATTTTATCCTTAGACCTCAATAATACGTTATGCCACTCCAAAAACATAAAAATAACCTGCTGTTTCAACATTTAATAATATTGTCGAAAAGTTGAAATTTGACAATTTGTAACTCATCCTGTTCGATTAAAAAATGATTCGAAGGAGTCGCGCGTGCATCGAAAATGGTGGTGACATTTTGAGCGTATGTTGTAGTTTTTTTGTACTTGTGCGTTTAAAAATTATTTTGCTTTTTGGTAAGTACCTAAAATTATTTTTAATATGAATTATGGGTCGGTTGGTTGGTTATTGGTGTTTTTAATATGTATTATGGGTCGGTCGATACCCGCACGGACGGTTTAAGGCGTCAGTACTTAAATCGTGTGCTAATTCTGCCCGGGTTCGATTCCTACGGCCGGTAGACCGTAGATTAGCTATGCTTGTACGGAGGATTGGCACCCTCTGTGCAGGTATGGTAGGGTGGTATAATGTGAGAGATTGACACCGGCTGGCATTTGACCTAATTAATGAGGTTTTCCAGGTTTCCCTCATTCCTGCACTGAATGGTGGTTAGGGCCTGCCAACATAAGTCGTTCCTGAGCGCAAATGTGGCCTGCTTAGTAATAATAATATGCCGCCTCCTCTCCCGCACAGGTCTCCGACTTCTGGGCTAATTCTCGTGGTTAGAATGAGGGGTAGAGATATTAGTATTATTTGAACGACGAATCTTTGAGTAAAACAAATTTTTTAAATTCATAATTCGATTAAAAGTTAAGTTCCTGTTTTAAGAGATTCATAATTACTAAAATTCGATCTAAAATTTAAGGGCAACAGTATCTTCGTACTACAAAATCGATAGTTGTTTACATTTTTTCCTTAGGACAAGTCTACCGCGTACACACGTGGTGTGCATCATCAGTTTAAGCGATGTTGTCACGTTGTGATGAAACTCCCCAATATTAATACTCGCTGTATTTTGAAAACTGTTAATCTTACGCCCCTGTAATGTACAACTTTTTTGTTCATTTATGCTTACTCTATCTCATGCTGAAGTAATCGCAGTCAAACTCCTTACACCCTGTACTTGAAATTAATTTTTAATCAAACACAGTCCCCAAAATATTAAATTTCGACTCAATCGATATATTGCTGACACATATGTTTAAGACGATCTGGAGACATCTTGTACATTTATGTACACAATCTGAATGTTTGAATAAGAATTACATTTTTCCCCTAAAATGAAAAATAGATTCCCTCTTTTCATCTCCATCCGTGGACACAATGTATACAGATTGTTCAATTCTCTGGAAAATTTAAAAGTGGATCCAAACAAAATACACCAATCTTTTGAAATATCAAAGGATCACTAAGAGATACTGTTAGTCATTCCAAAAAGGTTGCAGATATTCTGACGTTTCAAATGTTCTGGTAAAATAAAATAATTACCTTATTTCATATCGCTCAAGTAGCTTAGAAATATTTACGATTCTTTTGATTTCATGAAAAACTAATGAAAATCCATTGAATTTAGATCTGGACTTCTAGAAGATCATAAATTTTACTGAATTTTTCTGTATCGTTATTGCATCAAAGATGTATTTCTTTCAAAGCTTAGTATTACAAACTGACTTGAATATATGGCCAAAAAAAATCAAAAACCATTAACGCATTAAACTGCAAAAACAGTAAATATAAAAAATTTTAATGTTTGTATTTTCTCTTTCTCGAGATCTACCTGATAAGTTGGTGGAATTTTCGACAATATTCTTTGCATTGTCAGAACTACACCCAAATAGTTCTCCAAAATTATAATAGGTATAGTTTTTCCGAAGTCAATTAAAGAACCTATAATTTCAAGGTGTGTACCAGGCTCGGTCGCTAAGCAGCAACTCGGCATTGAAATATTTGAAAAACTTATTCCCATATTTATTTAGCCATAACCATATACAGGGTGTCTCATAATTAGCTGCCAACCCTGAACAGGCCGATTCTATCATCAAAACTCAGTAAAAAAGTTCATATGAACATGGGTCCGGAAATGCTTCCTAAGGGCACAGGGACCCATTGAAGAGGGAGGAATAGAAATAATTTTTTTGCAATATCTCTCAATCGCGTTGTGATAAATGAATGAAATTTGGTATACACAGCTAAATTTTGATGAGCAATTTGATGGACTAATCCATTTATTTCCACAAGGTCCATTGGGGTGGGTACGGGGGAGCCCTTGGTACTTTGCGTGTGTAACTTTTTCATCTTTGACTTTTTAACAAATTGGACAGCAAATTCCGTTTTCCCGAACTGTTTTACGTTAAAAAGGTACTCTTGTTTCAAATCGTTATCTTTAACGGTTTCTGAGAAAATCGCTCTTGAATTAATCCCAATTTTCCTTTCCTCTCATTTCCATTTAAAGGATTAATTTTTATTTAATTTAATTTTTTATTATTATTTTTTTATTAAAATTAGATTAAATTTAAACAAAAATTTTTTTTTGTTTAAATTACTATGAAATTGACCAAACTGGGAAAATCGGCCTGATCAGGGTTGGCAGCTAATTATGAGACACCCTGTATAGGTCAGGTCGAACTCAACGTGCAGGTGGTAGAAATATATACGACCAGTTGAAGAATGCGAGCGCGGCCAAAGAAAACGAGCACAGTTTTATTGGGCTTCTGGGCAATAAATCACAGCAGGCGACAAGTGGTTCATAAATTGCCCAGCAGTGCAGTGCTGCAGTGCGGAATTTGTTGTGAATCAGGCAATTTTAATTTATTATAGGCACCTTCTATGAATCATTCATATTACAATTGCGAAAGGGAGAAATGGAACAAAAACAAAATTTACCACCAATATAATAAAATTGTTTGAGGACATAAAAAATTAAAATATGTTGTTTGTCAAATGAACATATAATAGAAATTTTCTACACATTATATACAAATTATTATAATTTTTTACCTTTAGCATAAAATATTTTTTTAAGGATGGCTATGAAACTCATTAAATTTTATTACCAGACGTTTTTTGCAACTGACTTCGGAAGGACCTTACGTTTTATTTTTTTTTTCAGTATTACTATTTTGTCAGTCTCGACAGCTTGCCTTTATCAATATTTTTTTATAATCCATTTCTTCAATTATTAATGGCATATATTTTATAATCGTTGCTTAAGCGAAAATGGAAAAATAATTGTTATCACAGATAATACAATTTATTAAGAAAAATATATTACCCGGCAACCCATTTTCGTACAGAAGTCAGCTCCATTTGTACGAATATTATTTAAAGAAAATAAAATAGGCAATCGGTTTCCCACCGAACTGATTTTGCTGAAGCCATAAAATATATTTCGGGTATAATTCAGCTGCAGGCTGCAGCCAAAGCTTCATTCGAGTTTTGGTCCTGGTCCAACTTATTTCACGTAGTTGGCTTTGCGCTGCCACATTTTGTCTGTCAACTCTCATTCCAAATCGTTTATTGCCAGCACTTGTCACATTAAGTTAAATTGTTTCCTGTAATTTAATCCACGGCCTTCCTCGATGTGCATTTGTACAGGTGGATTGTTTTTCTCTTTTCCACAGATAGTTTCTAAAGAATTTATAATTATTTCTTACAAAGAATTCACAGCCACACAAAAAGAAAGTTGGGTATACTTTTTATGCGACATATATTTTTCGTAGTAATTTGGCCTCCTGAACACGAATCTGGGGTCAGAATTGGCCCATCACGTCACAATTTTTTCCTAACCTCAAAAAACTTGTGAAAAATAGTGAAAATTGATGAAAATTTACTGGGAAAATTTGGAAAAAAATTTATTTCCACATCAAATAGTACATTTTTATGTAAAAGACTCTGCTGAATTCAAATCCACTGTCAGAATTGAGCTAGAACGTGTGGTTTTTTTTCTAACCTCAAAAAACCGAGCAGGAATCGCTATTTTCAAATTCTGAGCGGATTTTGACCAGATTTTGTATAAAGGGGTTTTTTGGGTCGCTGATTACGAATATGAATTCACATTGTAAAAATTCAAGATGGCTGATCCAATATGGCGGGTGTACTTTTTTGAAATCCACCGATTTCAGTAAAATTTGGCATCATAAGGATTGCTGGTTGATCTCACCTTCATTAATCACACATCTGGAGCCAGATTTTCATAAATCAAGGTAAAATTTGTAGGCAGAGTCATAATTTTAGGCCGAGTAGGCGGCATTTTTTCGGCAAAGTCACATTTTTAGATTGAAGGCATAAGCAGATGCAGTGATGTGCTGTGTGGCAGTAATGTGTCCTTTTCCTTGAACTTTAAAATTATTAAGAAATAAAAGCATCTAAATGCCATAGGAAAACTGCATAGTAGTTAAAAAAATCTGATTGGAAAACCATAAGCCCATGCACGACTAAATAAATGAAAGAATAAAGTAGAAACTTTTTTGTCTTGTCCCATGGAAACAAGCACATCACACTACACATCATTACATGTGTAGAGTCCTTAAGTCATTTTTTTAAGCGAAGTCACATTTTTAGACGGAGTGGAATCTTTTACCTTGATTTATGAAAATCTGGCTCCAGATGTGTGATTAATGAAGGTGAGATCAACCAGCAATCCTTATGATGCCAAATTTTACTGAAATCGGTGGATTTCAAAAAAGTACACCCGCCATATTGGATCAGCCATCTTGAATTTTTACAATGTGAATTCATATTCGTAATCAGCGACCCAAAAAACCCCTTTATACAAAATCTGGTCAAAATCCGCTCAGAATTTGAAAATAGCGATTCCTGCTCGGTTTTTTGAGGTTAGAAAAAAAACCACACGTTCTAGCTCAATTCTGACAGTGGATTTGAATTCAGCAGAGTCTTTTACATAAAAATGTACTATTTGATGTGGAAATAATTTTTTTCCAAATTTTCCCATTAAATTTTCATCAATTTTCACTACTTTTCACAAGTTTTTTGAGGTTAGGAAAAAATTGTGACGTGATGGGCCAATTCTGACCCCAGATTCGTGTTCAGGAAGATAAATTACTACGAAAAATATATGTCGCATAAAAAGTATACCCAACTTTTTTTTGTGTGTGGCTGTAGTTACTGCTATTATATAGAGTGTTCCCAAGCAATATGTTTTGAAGAAAGCTAGTTGCAGACCCTTGACTTACTGGAAAATCTTTCTGTTATTGTAATACTTTCTATCAAAAAGCCTTACTTTAAGAAAATCGTTACGGAACTTTTTTAATAGTTGTATCCACCTTTTATTCAATTAAATTCCGTCCTCCGAATATCAACTTCGCCATTCAAATAAATTCTTATTTACTTAAAAGTCGCTTATCAAACTTCAAGTCTCTACAAAGGCTCATGTATAATTTCCAGAGATTCAATTTGTTTACTTTTCATTTGAGCAGTGCATTTGCCTAATGAATTTTATTGTGGAGCGATTGCTTTTTGACAATCTTAATGAAAAGAACCTCTTTGAAACTTTACTCTGCCTTCCGTTCCTTGTGTTTCGTCGAAAGGCGTCCCTTTTTGTGCACGAGATACAAATTTAAGACCCGCAGTGGCGGCCAAATGGTTGAGAAACTTCAGTTGAATCGTATAATGCGGAAAAAAGTTCTTATAAAAAAGATGTTGGATTGAACAAATCAGTGGTGTGTCAATCGTCGCCCTTTTTAATTGATTTCTATCTATCTCTCTTTTTTCAGTAAAAAATGTTGCCAAATAAGAAGGATTTCTAAATGTGATCTAATTTTACTTTAAACATTTTATAAAAAACAATAATAAGTACGATATTACAGTGTGTTAATGAACAATGAATGTGTGAATGTGTGAATCAAATATTATTGCTACATGTCCGTTATGTCAATATGAGGTAAATACACGGATCTGTGTTGAGTAAAATGTAATTTTAAAACCTAACTTACCTCAACATTGCAAGGAGCCACCTTTTGAGAACTGCTGAGTACCCACCATTTGCTTGCACACAAGCTTCAGCGCGACGTATCAAATTCGCTCGCACACATTGCAACATTGCCACGTCCTCTCGAGTCGTGTTACAAGCTTTGGCAATACGATGTCGTAGTTGGTCGATGTCACGAACTTTCGACCACATATTTTGCCGAACATTTAGTGGCACAGTTCCAATAACTCCGGCAAGCTATTTTGCAAAAAATCTAGATATTAAGCACCGTTTAGGCATCTAGGCAATTCAAAAGGGTCATCAGGGTCCCAAAGTACATAAGTTTTATTATTATCCAAGTTAAACACAACCCGCTTTTGATCACTCATTGTATCAGAGGAAATGCTAAAAAATCATCAACAACCCTACTACTAATGATAGATCCGTACATAAATAATACTTCTAGTCAGTCGGCACGAACGGTTATCAACCTCTACGGCGCAGACGTCAGCCGCTGTGACGTAGCCTGCTCCAGTCGCCATCTTGAATTATGGAGCAGAATCGGCACAGCTAATGTCATATTAAAGTGTCATTAACGATACCGGCCCACATGTTCACTGAAAACTGTTGCTGAAAGGGACCCCGACGTATTTCGTGTGGATTTTCGATAGTCCAGTGGAAATTGAGGATATCTTGCATGTTCCTGAAGCAACCATTCGCAAAAACCTCGACGTAGTGGAAAATCCTCAGGATTTTCAGGTATTTCAGCAGTTCCAAAACAGTTTTAAACACATTTTTAATTTTCTTTTTTCTCTAGGTATGATCTTAAACTTCCGATACAAGTTTGTGACATCAGTTAATTCAGTTTTTACTCCTTTTTCACCCCTTTAAATTTTTGGCATAAGTTCATTAACACCTTGTATATATTTCCTTTTATAACAAAGAGACTTTTTACAATTTTCAATAAATATAATTTTTTTGTGATCAATATTCAACCGTTGTGATTAAACCTATACATTGCCTCATTGTGTAGTAAGGAAACGTTTCTTAAAAGTTTTACATAAAATATCAAGTTAAAAATGTTTGATAGCGATTACAGTGATGCAAATTAACTTCAGGATACCCCTCTAGATGTTTCAGAGACGACACTTTAAAACCATCAATTTTAAAACCTGAAAAATCACGAAAAATGTGTTTCTGATTGCTGAAGATGGTAAATTGATTGACTTTGAGACAACCTTGAGCAGGACCTTCGAGCTTGAATCCAAGGTCACTATGTGGTGGTTCCTGATAACCCAAATATCTTTTAGACAGGTCTTTTCTTGATATTTCACTATTCTGACGAGATACCAACCTGAGAAGGACTTGACCTTCATATGATCTTGAAAATGAAAAAATTACTCGACCATGTCTCTGTACGTTAAATTTCTCGCCGTTTTAAATCAAACGCCAGAAATTCTATTACTAGGTATCAAAAAACAAGAGTTGACCTTGAACTTTGAACATGACCTTAAAAAATAAATCAGCCACGTATCTGAACGCAGAAGTTTTCGCCTTTTCAGACTCCTGGGACGAAAATTATACTATCGTCAAAAAAGAAGAGTTGACTTTCAAATAACTTTTGACTTCGTCAAATAAGCACTGTACTCAGACTTAGTGATCCCACAACCGTGTGGGTATGTGCGCTATTACACATTGACTTTTTTTGCCTTGGGGCTGGTAATTATACATAAAAAAGCAAAATATGACTTGTCTGAATATAATTAATACATGATGTATTGAAATAGTTTAATACTGCAACCATTTAAAGAAATATCTTGTATTCTTGCTATCCTATTTTCACCCTTGACAAAGACTAATCACGCAAAATACAAGGGAAGCTGCCTGATGAAGTAAATTGAAACACCCCCCTCGTCCGTCTTTGTGAACGCCACTGCTAGAGCAAAGATAAATACGATAGAAAATCTACAAATTTCTCATGTTCCCGTATTTTAAAGAGACAGCTCCCGAATCAGAATACAGTGCCCGAAAAATTTACAATATCCCTTTCACGTTTATTCCCTATAAACAGGACTGGCTTCCGGGCAAATTGTTTCGCACAATCTGTTTTGCACATATTAAGCCGAATCCTTTGCCTTAGGGCAGTTTACATAATGAATTCCGAATTTCTGGGTTAACGGGAGGAAATATTAATGAATTCCCTGATTTAGCGACACAATATTAAAAGTATAAATTTTCATTTATTATATGGTGAGCCCAAAAATGGGATCATAAAGATACATATCATGTTTGTTTTTAAAATTCTATTGTAAAAACTGATTTTTTAAACCTTTTTTTTAGTAATTTTCATACCCCGCCGCTGGACAAGTTAGTGTGATCTCAAACAACTGCTTGCTTAGTCGGCCATTCCGGTTTCGACGAATTAAAATTGCAGATTTTTTTTTACCCGTTTATCATCCAGTTATATCACACCAGATGTGACGTCAACTAGCATTAGCGGCTTTTTAGAGGCGGCTATGTGGAATTTTCGCTGAACACCTGTGGTTAACCTCCGTTGCGTTCGGAACAGGATCGGATTCTGCTTAAATTTAAACTGTTCACGATTTAATTTTATTACTCTTTTATTTGCTTTCCATTAATTTAATATGTCTAGCACCAATTGGTTGATGAAGAGACTGAATAAGAAAAAAGAGTAGAAACATTGAAATAATTTTTTTGTTAAAAGAATTTTATAAAAATATTTCATCAAAATATTAGTTAGTTTTATTTACATTTAGTACCACTATTATTATACTTAGTAGATATTTAAGAAATCGTGTAAAAAAATGCTTGGCGCTTTGTCCACATTGATATAAAAAATATGGTGATTTTAAAATGACACGTCGCTAAACCAGACAAAAGTAATCTGTTTCATTAAATTATTTTCCGGTTGTTTTAAAAGGTAACAACTGGCAACGCTGATAATACACTAATATAACTTACCACGCTAATTCCGAGCAACCCGGTTGCTAATACTACAACAACAAACTAATAATAACTTGACTATTTATTTGTTTAAAAAAAGATCACAATCGTATTCAGAGGAACACGTAGATATATTACCTTTAAAAAACTGAACCCCACTTAAAGATACACCCTGTAGAGAATGATGTATGTAAAAGTAACGGTAAAGAAGTGAATTTTTTTTAAGGGAACACATGTTTAAATTTGCCATACAATTCAGCGCCTTGTGTGGAAATTTATTTCTCTATTAACAGATCTGCTTTACTATGCCCATTAATAGACCATCCTGTATACAACCATTATTCCTTACAATTTATAATTAGCTTACTGACACGAAAGGCAATTCTTTGGATGACACAGCGTTATTTCTACTTCTCGTGAGTGCTTCATCAAGCATCCAGGGCAAAGACCATCGATTGCCATCCAAAGATTGCATCAGCAGTCACTCATGTTTTGTTACAGCCACACGTGCTGAAATTCACTTTTATTTTCGAGGGATGAATGGGGCAATAATTGGCATATTAGGAGGCTGCCGAAATGCGGAGGAGTTGTAATTATGAACTCGTTCTATTCATTGCCATCCTCTGTTTATTGTAACCCTCTGGGTAATTATTACATTTTGTTTCTGTGAAAGGTTACCGAAATTGTAAGGGTTGTATCAAAAATTTCATGTGGAAGTCAAGGAAATGGGTAAATTTTCTTTATATACGAGTTTACGAAACTAGAGATTATATTTTTAATGGGGATACTCTTGATAAAACTAACCGACTGCTAAAAATTGACCCTGGTAAAAGCTCCCACCATAGAGTACTTCGACAAAGTCTCGACGATTTTATATGTTTTATTCGTTCCGAAAAATGAGAAAGGGACACATTTTTTTGTAAAATTCTTGGATGTTTTTTAAAACACGCTAATCGCTAAATATTATTAAATCAGTTCATATTGTTTTTGTGGTTTCTCTATGTATTAAAGGTGCAAAGGGAACTTCTGGATAACTGGATTTTTTTATTCCAACTTTTAAGAACAAAAAAGCGACCTCAACTGCAGCAGCTTATTTATGCATTTATTTAAAAGAGGATTGTAATTTGTGCAAAAAATTTAGGAAAAGACTATAGACTAGTCATTCTTCATCTGAGAAATGTAAAATGGTAAAGCCAGATACTAATTATTTATTGAAAAACTACCCAAATAGAAGAGTCCCATTTTACTCGTTTTTTTTTTCTAAAAGATAGAAAACTGGAACAAATCAAACTATGGTGATGTAAAATTCAGTGATGCCGTCAGAATTTAAATAAAAAAATTGCTGTCCAATTTATTTTTTTTTATGAAAGTAATACAGAAGGTTTTATTAACTGAAAATAACTAAAATGAGTTGTATTCACTGAAGCGCTGTTCTAAATAAGTACCTATTATATTAATTATGATATGGCTTAGTAATCTTTGCGACAGCCTAATAATGGTTATTGAACATTTTTTACCAGCGTCATCAAATTTCAATGCTGCTAAAAATACTCATTTTTATATGGGCACTGTTGCTTTATTTAAATAAAGAATGGAAAATAATAACAATATTTATTTATCCAGGTAACATTATCCTTATAACATTTTCTAAATTAACGCACAATATTTATATTACTTTTTGTAAACATTGATAAACAACATATAATTAAAATAAATAGGATAAACGACATACTAAGATTAATGATAACATTCATATTCGAGCTACATTACTGTCAATAAAATCTTCAAAACTATGAAAGGCATTTTTTATTAAGTATTTTTTTATCTTTTATTTAAAATTATTTTCATTAAAATTTTGAATTTGGTAAGGTATTATGTTAAAAAATTTGGTGGCCTAATAATTAGTACCGACCCGCGTTTTATTAAGTCTTAGAAATTTATTACATAAGGATGTGCTCTTTCGGGTATTATAAGAGTGAGTCTCACTTCTGATTCCAGAGTTATTTATGTGTTTTTTGAAATAAATAAGACAATATATGCACAGGGTACAGTTAGAATGTTCAATTTAGAAAACTGCTCTCTACAGTCATCTCTAAATCCAAGGTCAGATATGATTCTAATAATTTTTCTCTGAAGAGTAAAAACTTTTTTCATAGAGGGAGCATGACCCCATTCTAAAATAGCATATGCTATGATGGAATGGATATAGCCATGATAAACTATCAGCAAGCTTGTTATTGAGACTCTTCGTTTGAGACTCCGGAGTAAATAAGTATGTTTTGATATCTTGGAGCAAACATAATTAACATGTTGATCCCATGTCAGTTTAGGGTCAAGATGAACTCCCAAGAATTTTACACGTGCTGGAATATCCCAGTTCTCCATATTTCGGAGACTAAAAATCATAGTTTCGGTCTTCGAAGTATTCAAACTGAGTTGATTACTAGTAAACCAGTTTTCTACCGATGCATGTTGGTCATAAGTTGATGTCATTAACTGTTCAAAGTTTAAGTTGGTTCTAGTTATATTGGTATCATCAGCAAAGAGTATACTTTTAGTATCATAAGGTAAACAATTAGGAAAATCATTAATATATATCAAAAACAGTAACGGACCCAATATGGAACCTTGTGGAACTCCATGTTTAATATTTTTTATGGATGATTTCACATTATTATATACAACATATTGTAATCTATTACTCAAATATGATCTTAATAAATCCGAACTGTACCATGAAAAACCATAATTATGTAGCTTATGTATAAGAATTTCGTGTGATATACAATGGGAAGCTTTCGTCAGATCTAAAAATTGACTAGCAACGTATTTCCCTTCTTCAAAACTATTGTTTATTGTGGATGTTAGACAAGGCTAGTGTCGTCGATAGGTTACTTCGAAAACCGAATTGTTGAGGATTGAAAAGTCCCTGAGTCTCAAAATAATTAGTTATTTGTATTTTTATGATAGTTTCAAATATTTTAGCTAGATGAGGTATTACAGAGATAGGTCTGAAATTAGAGGGATTATTAATATCATTATTTTTATAAATATGAACAACCTTAGAAATTTTTAAACATTGGGGGAAAATATTTTTACGTATACAATAATTAATCAAATCAGTGCAAAGTATTAATATTGGGTCGATTATTGATTTTAAAATTTTTGTTGAAATATTATATACATCCAAACAAGGTTTTCTCTCAAAACTCTTAACAATAGCAATGACTTCCCAAGGGGACACTTCAAAAAAGGAAAAACTATTCACTGGACGGAGTAATTGGAGACAGCTATTTAAATCCTTGTTATTAACGAGTAAATTGCTTATAACATTGTTAGCAACATTTATAAAATAGTTATTAAGCTGCTCGGGTGTCAAGTTACTTAAATTATTTGAGTAACTCATTTTAATATTATTAACTAAGTTCCAAATTGCTTTTTGGGAATTTGTATGCGTTTTTATAAAATTATCGTTAGCCATTTTCTTAAATAATTTAAGATTAGATTTATTATAATCTGATGGATTTCTTTTACAAATTTCTGTAAGAAACTGTAGTTGGTACCTCATTTGTCGAAGAGTAGCATTAAACCACATTATTATACCGGAATGCGATGAACGCACTAAACGATGTCGAGGCGGTACAAGACCAGTAAACGAAAAATTTTCGTAATTTCTTGATTCGAACCCGTTCGCTTCTTATTTTCATTGGAATTTCTTCTCTAACCTTCAGTTACCCTATTGGAATGTCAGTCGTCATTTCTTTCGTCTACATTCAATGATTACTGCAACCTTGTTGATCAAATAGATTTTATCATCACATTCTTGTAAAAAATTTCTTGGATTTGAAACCCTCAGACTTTCTCTTTAAAAATACAACTGAATATATGCATAACTAATGTATGTGATATATCTTCCTGATATAATCGGATGCACCATAGAATAGCAGGCCCAAAGCAACGAGGGCTTGTGTAGTTTTAATAGGTCTTCACAATTTGCTGAAAGAACCTTCTCGTTGTAGACATTCTTTAATCATACATCATTAATCCAAGTTTCTTCGTAAGAAGTAAAGCAGTAACACTTCCCTCAGCTATTTCAATATCTGATTTAATGCTATCGGAGTCTGAATCGACTATTTTATCAATAGTATGGTAATAATCCTCGCTATATTTTCGCATCGAGCACTAGAATTAGTTTATTTAATTATGAAAGGTGAAAATAACGCTTTGCTTTTTGAATCTTACAGTAATTGTTATTAAATTAAAACATACTTAGCGACAAAGATAAAATATTGAACGATATGGGTACTTTTGATTATAACGAGCGTTCAAATAAAAACGTGGTCAAGTTGGTTCTGAAAATTTGGACGTAGGGCGTAGCGTATAGCAAATGAACTTAAACGTCATCTGTCAAAGCGCTATATCGCCGCTATCAATTTGAATATTTTCGTTTTAAAAAGCGTTTAAAATGGTGTTTTCTCAAGAACAAAAAGTGTTTATCATAGAGTCCTACTTTAGAAATGGACGCAAGATTGATGGAATATGGAAGTATTCTATTGAGGAATGTTTCATAGAATTTCAAAATCAATTTCCCGGCGTTGTTGAGTACAAAATTTTTCAAAGTGCAGTTCAGCGTTGTGTTAATGTTTTTCGTGAAACGGGCAGTGTAACAAGAAAAGAAGGAAGCGGCCGACCTAAAAAGCGGACTGAAGAATTAAAAGAAAATGTCCAACAAATAATGGAAAATGCGCCAAGAACTTCTGTACGTGTTTTATCACAAATGGTGGGAGTATCAGTCGGTACCTGCCACACAGTGTTAAAAAAAGATTTGCGTTTGTTCTCCTATCGTTTAACTTGTCAGCAAGAACTTCATGAAGTTGATTTTCCGCGACGGGCTGTATTTTGTGAATGGTTTTTAAACAACTACGGTGAACTTCATAATATCACCTTTTTTTCTGATGAAGCCTGGTTTCATTTAAGTGGTTACGTAAACTCACAGAATATGAGAATGTGGTCTTCTGAAAAACCAGATAACTTTTTTGTCGAGGGCCCTCTACACGCTCAAAAAATTGGAGTTTGGTGTGCTCTCAATCGAAGGAGGATTTATGGACCTATTTTTTTTAATGGTACTCTTACTGCGCAAAGGTATAGAGAAGAAATTATCGCTCCTTTTGTTAACCAGCTGGAAGAAAACGAAATTACAAACTTTTACTTTCAACAAGATGGCGCAAGGGCACATACGGCAGGCGAGACGATGAATATGTTGAGGGAAGTTTTCCAAAATCGACTAATAAGTCTCAATGCTGAACATGAATTTCCACCGAGGTCATGTGATATTACGCCGTGTGATTTCTTTTTGTGGCCTTACCTTAAAAACACTATTTTTGAACTGCCTATTCCTGATTTAAACCATCTGCAGGCTCGACTTATAGACAAGATTCGTGAAATTAACAATACCCCGAGCATCTTAGAAAATGTCTTTAATTCTTTGAGGAACAGGTGTGAAAAGTGCTTGGAACAAGGAGGGGGACACTTTCAGCAGCTGCTTTAATTTATTGTTATAACAAGGAGGGGGACACTTTCCGCAGCTCCTTTAATTGTTTGTTATTGTTATCACGATTATTCTTTAAAATAAAGTTATATAGTCATTAACGTTATTGAAACTGACAGCTGCTATACAGCTCGTTGAGAAATGAGGTTAAGTTGGTCGCTATAAGCCACTCCCTACGTCCAATGTGTCAGAGCCAACTGCGACCACGTTTTTATTTGAACGCTCGTTACATCATCAAAAATCCTTTCACTGCTCAGAATTAGGATCATCACCCCGTTCTGCGGAATCCAATTTCTATCGTTAAACATTCCATAATCAATCTTGACCGATTTTTGTGAAAATATGCACTCAAGCAACATTTGAGGACACGTGTTTCACTTGTGTTTCTAATCAAGCTGTTCCTGCCGAAATCCATGTTTCACGTTGCCGTTCACACTATGGTGAAGACAACCATTCCCAAGCAACAATCTCCAAGGAAAAACCCTCTTTCCAATAAAACGTACTATTTGTCTTTTCCCTTACGACCAAAGATGACAGGAGCGGCCCTCACTCCACCACAGAGACCACGTGGAAGCTGCGGAGACATCAATCCATCATCGTGACTCACACGCTCTGATTGACATGCACGTGTTGACTTCGCCGGTTAACGAATCGTCGTCGCGTCCCTAAGAACTCCACTACGCACTTGTTTGCGGCCAGTCCTCAAGGGGTCGGCGCTAACGAGAGTCCTTCAGGTCTACCCTCTCCGGCAGGCTGCTAACAAACCCACTCAGCCGTCGAGTGGCGACTTAATCATGAGAAATGCGAGGACGGGGACATATTATCTTTCTGTGATTGATGTGTTCTGAATAGTTTCGTTACGAGGGACGGCGACAAAGGATTGGTCTAATATCGAGGTCTGGATGTGGTGCCCCTGAAAATGTCATTGCCAAATTATAGAAATATCACAGCTGCAGAGACTACATAGTAGTAGTAGCTGGTAGTAGCTTTTTTGCCAAACTTGCGAATCATTTTACAAGAGAAAGTATGCAAATATTCTCTAATTTTGTCAACTTCATCGAAATAGTCATGACGAAATGTCATTAAACGATTTTGGTTATTTGCGCTAATAACACAAGCCCACAAAAAAAATATGTTTCAAGGATTAGACCCATGCCACCCCATGCTCCATCACAATCCAGTTTCAAAATTTGGTAAAACTCTACATTCTACCGACTTGAGTCACAAACTCAAATCTTAAATGTAAGCCGGAGACATCAACATAAGAAATAAATTCCTAACCCACAGACATTGCACACAATCCTATAAACCTAATGCCACAGGTATATTCTGGACATTCGAAGACAAAATCTATCCTGTAACCCTACAATTCTTGATGCATACCAGAACCCCTACTTCCCGAAATCCCAAAATCTGCTACAACTTTACATTTAGTGAGTTTTTCTTTAGAAAATTCCCTTCAGATAGTTGCGAATGATTGGAAAAGACTACACCTGCAAGTATATCGAATACAGTTGTGTTTAGTTGATCTTCTCTAGTAATTGCAGTTGGATGTGTTATATACGTTAAAAATAAATTTTCTATATTGCCGGTTCATATAGACGAAATGAGTTTCATAGAATTAGCTTTGGTGGTATCAAAGATATTGGCAGTATGTTGATAGTAAAGAGTCCAAAGCCAAAGACCAATAAACCTCGAAATTGTGGTTGAAACTTCTGGAAAATACGTCATTCGTCAAGAAATTTATAGATACCTCAGATTTCCCAATCCACAAGTGTAGGTATACGAAGTATAATTTTAGAAAATCATCTGCAACCGTGCTTGCAGATTGCTTGAAATTTTGAAAAGATATGTTGGTTTGAAGTTGTCAGTAATGAAAAATAAATTCTCTAGATTCTAGATAGTTCATTCGAAGATAGAAGAAAGGATGCACTTTTATAACCGAATCGATTTTTTCGATTCAATTTCAACTGCCTTCAGAGATTTCAGGTATACCATGATTGCAAACAGACTTATTTTGCAGGACCACAGAGAAACTTACTAAATGTGAAGTTGTGATATCAATCAGGACTGGCTTTGTCTTAATTTCCGAAATATGCTTGCAGTATTAGGTTTCAGGGGGGTTTTCTGGTATTCACCAGAAGCTAAAGGGTTGCTAGGGTTGATTCAGTCTTTGAATATTCAAAATATGCAATAAACTTTCCAGGGGAAATCCTACTGAATTCAGAGTTTTGGATGCTTTTTGTGCTTAAACTAATTTAATGCAATTAAAAAAAATACAGGATCATAGAACCCATACCAGATTCGGTTTCTTCAAACATTTCATAGAGCCATAGAATACACTAAATATAAATATCAACCAGAGCATACAATTTCCAGTTGTAGAATTTCTTCTGGAAAACAGGGCGATGTGTATCTTTAAATATCAAGGAGTCCAAGTATTGACAACTGCCACGGAAGGTTTCAGCCATGTTTTCAATTTATTTTAACTGAATTCTCGATATGTGATTGGCTCTAGTAATATGTAAACTAGCCCTTTCTAAAGTACCAACAAAATTAACAATATTTTTGAAATTTTCGCCCTAAGAAAAACACATTTTTACTGAATTTTCAGTTTCACTGAGAACAGCTCTCAAAATTCGAAAATAATTATGTATAGTCGAAATAAGACAAGTAAATTAGGGTCTTGCTTTTCCAGCGTTTCGATGTTATTTAAAATTTTCTTCAGGATGCATTGCATGCAGGCACAGGAATCTGTAATAAATCATCCCAATTTTATCCAATCATCCCGTATACAGCGTGTCCCACTAGTGCGGGAAAGTCCAATATCTATGTTAAAATGAGGAATATATGAATTTTTCTTTTTATCGTGTTGCCACGTTTCTCGAAATGTACAAATTAAAAATATATTCGCATTTTTTCATAGAAATGAGATTTCATGAAAAACTAATGAATTTTGGTATAGAAGAGGGTATAGCAAAGTTGTAGAGAATTAAATTCTGCATTTCATGGTATGAAATTGTACAGGGTGTTGCATTTAAAAAATTCGAGATTTTTCAATTTTTCAATTGGCAATTTTCACATGATATTTTGGTCACCCTGTATAATGCAGGCAAGTTTTTGGAGCATGATTCGGAAGAGTCATCCTTACTAAACATCTAATAAAGAACGGGCTTAGTAGCTATTAGTATAACCTGTCAGTATCAGAAAATGTAAGCAGCCAATATCGACTAGAAAAACCTTTCAAGCGAGATACGAGATATCTCAAAAACTGTGAATATTTGAATAGAACTATTCTACACAAAGTACCCTTTATGTTTAATGTAGAATCCGAAAAAAATATAAAAAATATGTGTTTCATTTAAAAAACCAAAGTTGGTGTCTGGCCAGGAAAAGTGGAACACCCTGTATAGTTGAATATATTTTTAATTTGTACATTCCGAGAAATGTGGCAACACAGTAAAAAGAAAAATCCATATATTCCTCAGTTTAACATAGATATTGGACTTTCCCGCACTAGTGGGACACGCTGTATATCACATAAATATTTATTATCGCCAGATAACACTGAAAACATGTTCGTGTGGTTGAAATTTTAGTAATCGAAAATGTGGAAGCTATAATAAAAACGATATATTTCCTTAGAGGTGAGCAAGATGAACGATGACAGCTAGTAAAGTGGAAATGCAGTCTGCAACCAACGGATGACAATTATATATGGTTGGCCATGTCTGGTGATGTCTACTTAGTGTTCGTGGTACATTTGTAATTTAGTTTAGTTTCTCACGTTGACAACTGGAAGATCTATCTTAGTACTTTATATCCTTCACATATTTTTGTAGACATCTATACATTCTCTGGTTTTTAAAACAATAAAAACAAATGTTTTTTCCAGTTTGTTAACTATTCATATGTGCAACATTTAAATTCTGCAGTTACATCCTTTTACAACGTGTTATACTAATAAGGATGTATATAATCGGAAATCACAGTCTTGACTAGGCCAACGTTTCGAATTTATTTAAAATCTTCCTCATGGCTTATAAATAATAACAAGGAGATAAGAATATAGACCTAGACATAATTTAAAAACATATACAAGTACTTTGAAAGTAATCATACTTTAGAATTATCTCTTTATTATTATTTATATCCCTGACCAAGATTTTAAACAAAGTCGTATCGTTGGCCTAGTCAGTCAGTAAATCAGGACCCTGATTTCCTTGCTCTATTCCAATTATATTCGAAGGGCAGGAAACATGTACGAAATTGTAAAATCTGCGTACTCTAAGATTATTGCGAATTTCTCATTCATAGTCGGAATAGTGCATCATTTTGATGAGTGGTTACGATACAGATTGCTAAATCGGATGCATATTGAATGCATGATTAAGCACAAGGTATTAGCTGCATTCATATTGGCAATTCAATCCCAGACTTTGGAACGATGAAGGATTGTACTATTGACCTGGAAATAAGCGGGGAATAGAAGATGTAGTCTAATAAATGGAATGTCTTATAAAGAGGTTTACGTATTTGAATAATGACATACTGATATAGTTGAATGATGGATTTATAATAGCCAATGAGATTTTGGCGAAACCAGAATATTATAACAATAAGTGGAAAGGAATATTTGACTTGGAAATTTAATAAAAAAGTAAGACTAACAGGAATGTATGCAGAAGATGAATTATCCTTTCCAGGAAGGAAGTCTAGGATGGCATGAAATCGTTTAGACACCTCGATAAGGTTAAGAAATCAACAAGATTTGATCCAAGCTTGGGTGTCATGATATGACGCCATAAAGGGCGCGAGCCCTATTTGCCAGTTGCATTATTAAGACGTTTGTGCAGGAATGAGTAAATGATTACACTTAAAAATGATATCAAGTAACAGAAACAATAAGTACAGTGGTCTTATTGAGCGAGAATCACAAATCAATCAGTGCTTGATTGCTAATTGGGTAATGCGGGTTCAGGAATCATCTCAGAAGATTGTAAGTCAAGGTGTCTGCCAAGAGGAAGAGGAGGCTGTAGTATATGTATTGGCTGAATGTGAAGTCACATCAAGGTTATTTTGTATATTGTTCGGACAGAAAACACCGGAAACGAAGCTAAGTGAACTCTTGCCAAAGCTCTGGAATATAATTTAAAGACTAAAGTTAGATGAGGAGCTCTGTAAGATCAAGAAGTCCTACAATAGACCTAAGGTCAGTAACAGTGGAAAATGATTTACTGATGATATTGCTTGAAACAACTATTGTACTACATATTTGTCAGTATGCCGTAAATGATACAACTGACGAATGATCCAACTATTTTCGATGCCTTAACTAGAGATATGGTAGCAGTACACTATGTCTATGAACGATCCCAGTTACTCAATGTCTAGACCTTCAATACGATCATAATGGCAGAGAGTGGCCCGCAAATTTGCAAGTCACAACAGATTATCATCAATTATCTGTCAAATAGCACATTGAAGGAATAGGTTCCGCTAAGTCCAGAACCACTACCGCGAATTACTATCTAAAATTTCAATTATCAAATATAACTAAGGTCAATTTTTGCATAAAATTTTCCTTTTAAATTTTTAAGTAAGCCATTTCAATGGGAAATTCAATTCTCTAAATAATTTTTCCTATGAACTATAGTGAAATTTGGCTTTGTTTTCGAGCTACAATTAAAAAACTGAAAGGATTACATTTTCACCCCTATCTCCAATTTCCACCCTCTAATTTAATAGCACTCCGCAGTTTTTTCATCTAAAATGACCTTTTGAACGATTCATGCAAGGAAATTGTTTGAACGTCATAATTCCTTTTAACTCTTTTTTTTTTTGGATATAATCAATAGTCTACAACAGTAGTTTCTGTCTTTACTACCAAAACACTACCTTGGAAGACAAAGACAAACAAAACGGACTGTTATACCAAAGTAAAGACAATGAAATGAGACGTAAACCGCTTATCCTTTTGGAACCATTCCTAAAGAAAAAGCATGATGTTTCTAATGACGAAAGCAATAATAAAGAAAATATCCTTAATCTCATATTAACGCAGTGCATCATCAATATGTTTGGTATGAAAATATATTGAAAATATGTAGATACAGACACATTTTGTACCAAACATATTGATGTTACACCTATCGCAGCTTACAGCATCGATCTTAATCTCAAAACATTTTTTTAACAGAGTTGTTCCTTTCAGGTACTGGTACGACAGGGAGTCCGCGCTAGAAGTGGACGAGCGCATCCAAAAGGGCCTCTTCCTCTTCGCCTGCACCAACTCCTGCATGAACCCCATCGTGTACGGGGTGTTCAACATCCGGGCACGCCGCAAAGGCACTAAGGTGAGACCTAGGGCGTACACATACCAAAACTCGCAGAGCACCATGACGGTGACACACCCCACCATAGACACCAAGCTGCCGCCTATAGAGCTTTCCCATAAGAGTGTGGAATGATTCTTCTGCCATCTGGCTTGCCTCAAATCGCACAAAAGGTCCCCGATGTGGCTCAATTACAAAATTATTCATGCGTTATTTCCTTGTTATCCAGTTTTGAATTTAGTAAATGCAAAATTAATTTCTGATGGAAAATATGCGAGTTTTAGCAGATTTTACAACTTCGTAATCCTCTTATCGGACTATTATGACGCTTTAATCTTTTTGCAGTTCTGGATGCGGAAAGTTTAAATTGTACGCCTGGCAGCTATAATGTCTAAAAATGCATTTAGAATTACGACTTGCATGCCTGCATAAAATTGATTCGTAGATTAAATTTCCTCAAGTGGAGAGGGCAAATTTAATAACACAGAGAAATTGTGACCAAAATGTAAATTTACACATCCTTTATTATCCGAGATATTGCAGTTGAGGTTTTCGAATACTTTTTGGTAATAAAGCTTTAAACGCGTTTTTCTTTAGGTTCTGCAGCTACAGACAAATTAATTTATTCTTCTGGTTTAATTAATTTGACAAATTAGAATGTGTTCCAGGTTTTATCAGTTAGTTTTACTCGAAAATCAGGCTTTTTTTCGAAAAACATAAGAGAGTAGTAATTTATAGCAAAATGAAAGACGAATCCGAAAATATCGTGGTTGTTACCATAAAGCAGTGGCGTACTATTTTATTTAGAAAAATATGCCACCGATGCCTTGTATTTCCGCCACTGGAGCATGTAAATTTTAGGAAAAGCCCTCAGATTTTGGACAATGTTTACATAAATACATGTGCCCAATTTAAAATGATTTCACTAGTTTTTAAATTATTTAAAAAAATTAACTTAAAAGAATGTGAGGTTTCATTTTTGGTCACCATTTGTAAATCAGCCTGTATAATAAACTGATTCTTTTTTCCGAGATTTAAACGGTATAACGGACTAATACCGTAAATTGTAAAAATAGATTTGCTTTTCCACCTAAACGAAGCAGTAATTTTCTAAAATATCTCCTAAGGGAATATCCCAAGACCCAACAAAATCCAAATAACTGCATATTGCATGCAATTTTTTCCGCAGTAGCGGCAAAGGTATTTGAAATGGAATCCCTTTTCTATTAGGGTTTAAGATTCCAATTTATATTTTTATTATTAGAAAAAAGAATAGGTAATTTATTGTTTTCCTTAAATTTACACTTCCGAGGAACGAGATATTTATATTTAAATTATTTGTGCAGAAATAATGCCTTTATCTAAATTCGACGCACAGCCTACTTGACAAATTTCAATAATTTAAGATTCCTTATTTTTCTTGTCAAGTATTTAATATTTAGTTGCAAAATTCTGTAATTTATCTTGTCATATATGAAACCAGAAATTATACAATATTGGAAGTAGGTAATATTGGTCGTTTTACTGAAAGACGGCAATTTTATACTTGAAAGGAAAATATCTAGTTTTATGGAATTTCAATATAAAGTTCAATAAAATCAATTCTTACCTATTTTACCTATATTTCATTGTAGTCAAATAAAATTTTACTGTTTTCTAAAGTAGAAAACTATGCTTTAAAACGTCTAGATACATCAATTTTATGAGTCGTTTTCCGTCATACATGAAGTAACGGAGCCTCATAACATAGAAGTTTATGTATTCCAATTTTAGTAATTTAAGATTCTGTTGTCTTCTTTCAACCAATATTAAGTTGCAGTACCTCATTGAGCAGAGGATTTAAGAAACTTTAGAGGTGAATGCATTGATCAAAGCTCAAAGGAAACAAAAAAAGCAAGATTAACATTTTTTTTCTAATAAGTTTCCTAAGGAAAAAAGATGTAAAGAAAATTGGGATCGCTGCTAATTAAAAAAAAATGTATGGATTATTACTTAGTAACAATTCCGCAAAGAGTAGCTTTTTCCGAATTTATATTTCTCCAAAGTGGCAAGGTACGATATACCTACCTAAATTAAAGGAAAATAACATTAAATAAATTCATAAAGATAAAATGCAGTAAATGACTTGATACATTTTTATAATAATATAAGACAAACAGTATAGAAAAGTCGATACAGCAGATTTAAATTAAGTCATTTATACTTAAAAATATATATACAATTTCTGTAAAGAACAAAAATATCTACATACGAAATGATCCAATTTTACAAAAATTTTTTTAATGTTTAAATGAGAAAATAAATTACTAAATTCGTTTTAATGCAAAACCCTTTGAAGCTTGAATGAATCTTTTTAGACCTCTGTACTGTGAGGAATAATTAAGCAAACAATATATACTTACCTGAGACAAATTAGACACTTTTATCTTATATAAAATGAGTTTGTTATTTAAAATAATTAAAATACTAAAAGAAACATTTTTCGGGGTGGAACTTTGAGCCGTTTCTCGGGTAATTGCCCTTGTTTTTAGAACATTACACTGAAACAAAATATAGTGTAAGAAGTATAATAAGTTTTAAGTACACTGAAAAAAAAATTCACTCAAATTCACTCAGTTTTACTCAACAATGCATCAATTTCTGTTCACATTCGATTAAGTGAAATTTTCACTCTATTAGTATGAATACAACTAAACTTTTATGAGTGAAGCTATTGCAATAGAAGTGAGTGAAATTTACTCAAATCCGAGTTTCTGCTAAGTATCAAGTGAGTGACCTTTGACTCTATTATAAGTATGTAAAACCAATTAAGAGTTGACTTTTTCTCCGACTTAAATTGAACTATTACTGAGTAATTTTGTACTAGGAAAATATCCACTCACAGTGTAGTAAGCTATAAACCTGACCCCTGTGTTTAAAAAAAGTTCAATACCATCTTCAGTACTGTTCTTTGTAATACTAATAACGTTAAATGAATATTTACATAATTTACACGAATTTATATTATTTATAACATATTCTAGTAATTAAAACACTGCTAGTACTACGACACAAATCAGTCTAAATATGTGATCTATTATACCGCTACATTATAAGAAAAATTGGACTTATTTTCACTCAATTTCACTCAATTTTACTCAATAATTCAACTCAACTCAAAATCAATTTTTGTCCACCCGGTTGAGTGAAATTTTCATATATTAGTGTGAGTAGGTACAATTAGAATTTTGAGTGAAACTATCAATTTTACTTCAAATATTACCAAAAATGTGTAAAATTATCAAAATGACAAATATTGACTGAAAATTTACTCAATAATTTTACTCAATGGTTCACTCAGCCTTTAGCTGTGTAGCAGTGTTAGTACGCACAGCATTGCTACATGTAAGGAAGGTTTTGCTTGAATAAATAAATAAATGAGTAGGTCTTTAGTTTTTAGTGGTAGGCACACTGCAAAAAAATCGGTGTGAGTGAAAGTAATAAAGGTAGTAATCGGAGTAAATGATCGAGTACATTTTTACTCAATATTGTTACCTGAGGGGTTATTTCTTTATTTATCTTCTATCTACCACTATGACCAGTATCATAGCGGTATTAACTGACAAAAGAGTTTACTATTAACTTCTCGAAAGGGTGTTTATAATCCTAATTACACTTTAATTAATACGTGGGAACTTAGAAATGTTGTATGTTCAGAGAATGAATTTCAGGCACTTTCCATCCATTGCTTACGTAGAATGTAATCCAGTGAATGGCTGTACAGGGTGACACTGAAGTTGGAAGAAACAAAAAGAAACACCAAAACTTTCCAGGGGGGGTTTTAATAACAATAAAAATAAAACAAACTAACTAACGACACAACGGGCTCGAACAACATTACTAATTAATTAATTTATACGCGACAGCGTACCGAGATTCAGGGAATGCGAGACCCATAGCAAAATTTGGAATGACTATCCATTATTAAATTAACCCGAGACTCCAAAACTAAGTCGACTGCTCGATGTGAACCCAAGGAAAAACTGCCTTTTTCGGAGATCTCTCCTGAATTCGACACCTCGCTTCGACACGCTCATTTCTTGGGTCCAGACATTTCTGTTCTTATCTTACTGGCGGGAACCCTGAATATCGGGACGCTTTGGTATAACTAACAGTTATCTAATGGACTGAATTTACATTTATATAAATAATTATGTGACTAACTGGACTTACAAGTGACCCTGACCTTCCTCTAGTGACTCCGTGTAGCGATACGGGACGGATTAGTCAACTTTATTTAATCTATTCCTATAGCTTGGAAAATCCGCCTAAAAAACAGCTATTTGATCTATTATTATTTTTCAATTATTATCAATTTAACAACTTATTTAAATATCTTGGAATTATTTCGTATGCATTTCGCGCGTTATTAAAAATATCGATTTTTCTCTTTATACCAGATGCTCAACACATGGACCCGATGGCCTAAGTGAACTTGTTAAAAAATATTGCTAAATATCATGAAGCCCTCTCCGAAGGACAGCCTTGTGGCGACGCTAAACCTACTTGAAACCCTTAACTTTTCGATAAATTAGTGTTGACTGAAATATTTTTCTTTTTAGCCCATCAGTTCCGAAAACTAACAAATAAATTACCAAGCGGCCTGGCTTTTGTTACAATATTGAGTATTTTGATAATTTTACTCAGTTACGATAATATAATATTTGAACTAAAACTGAGTATTTTCACCCGTTAAATAAATCCTCCAGATAAACTTGTATTTGCTACACTTGTACCTAAATCAGAGTAAATGTCCTCATTACTGAGTGAGTAATGTATATTAATTTAGAGTGATTTGAATGGCGCCGTGAAGATGGCACCACCCACATATTGCTTCTGTAATCTCGACCACAGCTGATAGGGGCCCGTTAGATGCTCCAGAAAAGCGAGATCGCCACTAAAACAGGCCTTAGCCGGCGGCGGTGGGTCTTAGCTGGCAGGTCTCAGCCAGGACAGGAGAAAGCCCCGCGAAGTGAATTCATTTCAATACTCAAAATCATTTATGCATTTATTTTTGCACTCAATATTTAGTAAATTAAAAACCGAGTCTGAGTAAGAAATGACTCAATAATAGTTAAATTTAAACCATATTAGAGCAAAAATCAACTCTAAATTGGTTTTACATACTTAGAATAGAGTAAAGTCACTCAATTGACAGTTAGCTGAAACTTGGATTTGAGTAAAATTCACTCACATCAGTTGTAATAGTTTCACTCATAAAATTTTAGTTGTACTCATACCAATGGAGTGAATATTTCACTCAATCGGGTGTAGACAGAATTTAATGCATTATTGAGTAAAATTGAGTGAAATTGAGGGATTTTTTTTACAGTGCATAAAATTGGCGTCTTTCCACTGCCTGGGGAATGCACGTATATCATTTGCCCCTTTTCGATTTAACTTAAGTATTCCAACTTTTTGGTATTAATAATAGAGAATTTCATTTTTTTTATCCCATTTGTGTCGGTTCTTATATGGTACACCATGTATATCAGAATCTTCGTCCCATTTGGCAAAATTCATTAACACGGTGAAGATCCCACAACCTATTATCCGAATCCGTTCTTAAACATTTTAATTAAAGTAGGTATTACTCGCACAAACGATTCGGCATTTACGGGTTCGCCCTCACGTAAACGCGCCCAAAGACTTTCAAATCAGTCGAAAATTAAGACCGGAAACCGCTCACAGGGGTATTTGTTGGCTGTATTTACTCTCGTCCCTTATTTCTGTCGGCATTTTCCTCGCAGAACTCAATTTTCCGGCTGGCGGTCACGAGCTTAATTGCCTCCTCCGTGTTATTCAAGGCGCATTTACGAAGGTGTCTCATATTGAATAACGAATCCGTTTGACGGAAAAATTAATTTACTCGTTATTGTAATCGCGGATTCCGTTCGCGTAACTGGTTAGGTAATTTTTTATTAAATTCGCGGGTGAAATTTACGGGACGACTTGTTACTTCTGTTTATAGCTGATTTTCAAAAGACATAAAGACGAATAAATACTAAATAGTGCAACTGAAAATGAATAGATCGGTAAATGTATTACTAAAAGATCTCCGTCAACCTTCAATTGATATCGAAATACAGAAATCTGAGCCTTCATAAATGATTACAAGTCACGTGACCGCCGAACTTGAGCAACCCAACGTTGCACGACTGGTACTGGTAACGAAAATTTCCTAAATCTTGGCATTACCAATATTAATTGTTCATTTACAACGAACAATGACAAACTGTAAAATCGCATATAGAGAATAGGTGTCAACTTGTTCAATACAAGGAATCAAGGAACGTAGATGTTCCATCAGGCGTACCACAGGGCTCCATATCCGAACCGTTACCATTTAACATCTATATTAATGATATCACTAACTTATTTTTAAAATACGATTTTAATTACTTATTATATGCTGATGATATAACTTTATATCTTCAAATTAATTCCATTGACAATTGTAATCGCTTAAATCAGTGTCTTTCAGATATGAATACTTAGTTTTGTAAAAAGAATCTTCCTTTGGATATAAATAAGTGTAATATAATGGCCTACACGAGGAAACAATATTTAATGTGATATGACTATTTAATATCAGGTTTCTCGCACTTCCTCAATTTTTTTAAAGGTCTTGGTCCTTTGATAACAATTTGAATTTTATAGAGCACATTAACATCATAATACAAGAGTCCTTAAATGAAATATTATTTTTAATTTTGTCTTTTAATTTTCATCAGAAATACATTCATTTTACTAACAGATGATACACTTAAAACTTGGCACTTGATTCGTATTATCTCTGTACAGCAAATGATTGTACGTTGTTGTAGGCTTTCTTAACATGTAATCAATAAAAAATAAACATAAGAGGATTGATTTTATAAGAAATTAACCACTGAGCTTAGTTGTCAATTTGAAGGTCGGTTTTATATAAACCACCATTACCAAAATTCATATTTAGCAGCTGGTTGTCAATTAAGTTGTTAAATTCGCATAGAAAATAGTTAACAGCTGAATTATTTAGGGTTAGACCTGGCCACTTTCAAGTGCAACGGAGAACGACGAACAAAGAGCAACAAAAAACATTTTTAAACGAATTCGTTTGTGTGATTGGGTTAATACGAGGAACACATTAAAAAAATATATGAAACTGTATATACAGGGTGTAAGAAGTTCGACTGCCATTACTTCAACATCAGATAGAGTAATCATAAATGAACAAAAAAGTTGTACATTACAGGGGTGTAAGCTTAACAGTTTTCAAAATACAGCGAGTATTAATATTGGGGAGTTTCATCACGTGACAACAGCGCTTAACCTGCTGATGCACACCACGTGTACACGCTGCAGACTTGTCCTACGGAAAAAATGTAAACAGCTATTATTGTGAAACATTTAGTAAATTTCAAGACAATTGTTTACCAATTATAAGGAAGTTCATACCAGTTAAAAAGAAGTTAAAAAAAAGTGATAAAATTGTATTTTATGGTATTCTATGCACGCAGTTTTGCCAATATTCCTTAATCAATGGAACTTTTGTGCATCAAGTTGGATACTTTGATAATTTTTTTCTCGGAAATGGTTGAGTTTAGGATGTCATATAAGTTTTTTTTGTTTATTTTAATGTATTCTATCGCCTGTTATTAAGGGAGTCACATTTCTAACGCTCTGTATACAGGGTCCCCGTTCATGTTTCAAAAAAAACTTGTGTGCAAGTCCCTCATGGGAAAAAATGGGGTTACGAAAAACTTACAAGGATAATTTTTTGTCCCAAATTAAACGAGGAATCCAAAAATTATTGTTTTTTACATTTAAAGCCCGTGGTGTACTAATTTTTTTTTTACTAAAGCAATAGGGACCCCTATTTTCTCCGCCACTGGTAAAGTAAAAAAATTGAAAATTTCTTCAAAGATCACACTTACAGAAAAATTCGAAATTTTTTTTTTTTTTTTTTTCGGGAAACCAACGTGCTGTATCTCAGAAAGTAAACATTTGTCGGGTATAGTTTATTTAACAAACTATCATTATTTTTTGATGATGAAGTTTGATAAAAAAAGTGGATCACCCTGTATATGATTTTTCGCATATGCATTTTTCGAAAAAAGTGTCAAATGAAAGTTGTTCGATATTAAATTTCCTACAAAATTGCTCCTATGAAAAATTTCGATTTTCCCTATAGTTTTCCCGTATATTTTTTAAATGTTATACAGATTATGTGAAAATTATTGTTTTGGAGCCAAATAATGGTCAATTTATTTGTTAATTAACAAAAGTGAATTGGAGAAAAGAAATATGTGGAAAATTCTTGGAAAATCTTATATAGTTTTCCGAGGTTTGAATATTTATGAGCATCGAATGTAATATTTTATAGGTTTTTATGGTGTACATTACGAATGAATTATGCGCTTTTTAATATTTTCCAAAAAAAATCTGTTTTCTTTGAAATTTTTTTGTAACAGCGATGAACCAGTTTCACATAAGAAACCTAGATATGCAAGTTCATAAAAAATTGTTAAAAATTATAAATAAAAAAAGTTTTAAAACATTAATTATTATCACATAATCTGTACTTCATTTAAAAAATATACGAGAAAACTATTGGAAAATCGAAATTTTTCTTAGGGGCAATTTTGTAGGAAATTTAATTTTGGACAACTTTTATTTGAAACTTTTTCGAAAAAAACATCTCTGTAAGTTCAAAATTGATAAATGTGAGTTTTCCATTATAACTTATTTTAGAAATAAGAAGAAAAGTTCAATTTCTCACAATCCTTTTATTTTTTAAAATAGACTACCGGTTTCGAAGTCAAACTTTTTCACCTCATTTTCAGGTCCTACAAAGCTACAATATAAGATATACTTTTTAAATTATAGAAGTCAAATTACGTTTAATTTTAAATTTTGTAAAATCAAATTATACTTAATTTTTTACCTATACAATAATCATTAATTTTTTACAAATATACACTATTTGATTTTGAATTATTTCTTAGATTTTACTTTTTTAAAACTGCTGAAGTTAAACATGATATATAAAAAAATTAATCTTTTTTACATACTTACATATCACGATTACAGGAATCAATTCAACAATTTTTAATATCCAAAACATATTAAGATTTTTGTCAAGTTAGATGAAATTTCAACTTTTTAAACAAACATATGCTAAAGACCATTTGGTCAACAACGTTACAAATACACAGGTTATTGTTAAATCCAACTTTTCATAACAAATGAGTGGAGTTCATATTTTTATCAATTTTTTACCAGTTTTTTTAAATTTAAAACTAGCTCCATCTATCTTATACCTAACTGACTAAAAGGTTGAGCTTGAGCTTCTCATTTCTATAAGAAAGTCTCAGAAAAAGTTATTTTTTCCTTATTTTCCTGGACAAAAACACTTTATTTGATTGCAATTAAATATAGGTAAAAGCTGAACTCAAGTAAGGATTATAATTATTTTCCGTATTTTTTATTTTAAATGTGACAAATAATTGGAGATGTTTACGTTGAAATTCCATATAAACCATCATAAGCTTTTTAATCATTTTTTGGCAGTGTAAATACTAACAATACCTAAGTTGAATTCTATTTTTCAAATAATGTACCATAACTTCCGAAATTGTATGAAATTTTTTGCTCTGAAATAGCACCGATTTTCTGACATTTCACTCATATTAATCATCATCATCATCATCATATCAATTTTGGTATGAAAAATAATTAGTTCCTTTTAACAATAGATTTTAAGAGAAAGGAATCTAATCTAAGATATATTAAGCGAATTTGACCTAAATTGATCTATCATTTTTTATGTTTTAAATTTGCAACTGCAAATTTCAATGCAAGGAAATATAAAGAAGGCATCATTCAAAATCCTTTATTCTGTTCCAACTATCGCAAAAGTGCAAACTTTTCCTAAAATATTATCAGAACGTGAAGATGTGGCTAAAATTTATCCACATCATTTCGACGTTACTTTCAAACTTTCCTTCCTTAAATATAATTCAGTGGAAACTGCCGCCCGGAATGAATGTGTCACAAGAGCAATATCGTAGCTCGGGAAACTCTCCCGTTCCACTATGGCTTGCGGGTGTTTCTGCCTGCCCACAGCTGCTCTAGAAACAATTCCATCCTTTCTCTGGTGCTTGTCTCTTGTTAGGACCCTTTTATTTTTGTAATACCTAATATAATCCCTTTCAATGTCAAGAGTTGGTGGCGGAACGAAACCGCTGAAGCTCGCTGGAAGAGAAAGAATTCTGCATCATTTTCGCCCGAGGGCGTCATTTGTTGAGGAAGATTGGAATCTGAACGATTTCTAAGACGATAAATTGTCGGCTGATAGTATGTACGATCCTATTACTTCTTGCGGTGCAATCATATTGAAAAATGCGGAACGATGTTTCTATGCGGACATTTCATTTTGCCTTCAAGACAACAATATACGTAGAAAATGCGTACAAATTCATATTGTAACTGTAAGTTCATAAAGCTAACAAAGGAAAGTCACGGAACAATGTTACAACCACTGCAAAAAATTAAAAACATGACTAAAAAGAAAACATCAATTGCTTCATGAGATTGACATTCGATTGGCTAGATTGCTTAAAAGCTGCTTGGATTTTGTAGGTTTCATATACATAATGTTGAAACATTTACCATAAACAGTAAAAAATATCTAACATTTGCTTAAATCTGTAATGGCGTCTTGAAAATCACCACCTCCAAGCTAGCATAAAGTTAAAAGGATTAATAATACGACAAAACTATACAATTTTAATAGAATAACCAGATAAACCCATACTTGTCCTACTCCAAAGCACACCATACGCCATACTGCCATCAACCACGCCACGATCACGAGATAACCTAATGGGACGATGGGAACAGACAAAGACAATGCGTCTGGATATGAAAAAGGGTGGGATCATTCAGTAATAAGGACATTTATTCCGATTTAGGTACAAGTGCAGCAAATACGAGTTTACGTGAAGAATTTATTTAAGAAGTACCTATATTTGAGTGAAAGTACTCAGTTTTAGTTTAAATATAATCACAAATGAGTAAACTGATCAAAATGCCCAATATTGAGTGAAAATGTACTCAATAATTTCACGCAATGGATTCACCTTTAGTGCTTTCACTCAAATCAGCCGGAATATTTTTCATTTACTTTACTTTACACAAACTTAACACACTACTTTACGACTTTAAATTACACAAAAAAATAAAGATCAAGTAGATTACACTCGGGAAATCGAGGAGGTTACTGAATATACAGGGTGGTCGCGACGTAATGGGCCAAAATTCATTCAACTTACCTTAGTCCAAAAGTTGATAGTTAAAGAGATACAGGGTGTTAAATGTAAAATATTATTTCAGTTTTTTTTAATTTATTCCTTAACAAATGCAAATATCCTCACAAAATTGTGGGGATTGGAGTTCGTTGAGTAGAGGAATTGAAATCTGTTCACATTTTGGTTAAAGTTCATAGAGGGCGCTAGCTGCAGTAGATTGAATGTGTTAAAAACGACATAACTTTTTTGTGCTTTAAGGTATCTCATCTTTGGTTACAAATTCTTATTTTCCAACTATTTTTACACAAAAAAGGTAGACTTTATGAAAGTAGCTGTCTCGCACCGTTTCCGAGATATTTGGCTTTGAAACTTCCAATGCTAATAGTTGAAATAATTAAAATAATTTAGAAATGTCAAAAACAAGGGTTTATTTAGAATTAAAAATTGTAATGAACAGTAAAATAGTAAACATTAGTAAAAAAATATGCCTTTTTGACAATAATTGCTTAAAATATCCACCTCTAACTTCAATACATTTATCAACACGTTTATTAAAAGATTGTCTTATTTTAAAGTATAAATCCTTAATGCGAAATGACTTTGCAGCATTTAAAACCTGCTACTAAAGTTCTTCTCAAGTGTTTATAGTTTCTCCATAAACAACTGATTTCATGTAACTCCAAAAACGAAAACCTCGGCATTCTATCTCACATTTATGTATACGAGTATACAATTTAATTTGTAAGCTAAGATGTAATTTTAATTAGATACGAATAATACTTAATAGAAATTAGCATACAAATGACAGCAATAAGACAAGTGGAAGACGTCAATTATTTGATTTTCGTCCAAATCCTACTTAAGAAACTTTACCGCTAAATTAATAATACCTGTAGGTACTTAATTGTAATTTAATGCAACAGCATTGGAAGTTTCAAAGCCAAATATCTCGAAAACGGTGCGAGATAGCTACTTTAATAAAGTATACCTTTTTTGTGTAAAAAAAGTTGAAAAATAAGAATTTGTTACCAAAGATGAGATACCTTAAAGTACAAAAAAGTTATGTCGTTTTTAACACATTCAATCTACTGCAGCTAGCGCCCTCTATGAACTTTAATCAAAATATGAACAGATTTCAATTCCTCTACTGAACGAACTCCAATCCCCAAAATTTTGTGAGGATATTTGCATTTGTTAAGGAATAAATTAAAAAAAAAACTTAAATAATATTTTACATTTAACACCTTTCAACTTTTGGACTAAGGTAAGTTCGGCTAAATCGCAATATTTTTACTTGGGGAATCTACCCATGAATTTTGGCCCATTACGTCGCGACCACCCTGTCTATTTATTATTGACATACCCTAATATTAATTCTGAAATGTGTTGGGACACTATCATACATACATAAATGAACCCTTCTATTAAATAAAAACATATCTTCCAGAAGAATATTTTTAGAAAATTTAGGTAATTTTCTTCATTTAACATGGGAGGGTGGAAAAAGTCACTACTAAGTGATCATTGACAATGACAGTTCATATATTCTCAGCGAAAAAGTGTTGATGCCAGTAACCCCGTGCAAAACCACCCCCAATGTTCATAATAATTAAATAAAGTTTACTCAAAAACCTAACCTCACAAATTTTGGTTGGATAATGACTTACTGTTAACGATTAGTCAAGAAAATTCACATTAGTTCTGGGGCGTCAGTAGAATACCTGTTTTAGTCAATGGATAGGATATTTATTGGGTTTTTGGGCCTATTTTTTGAGGTTATGAAAAATCCTGATCCGACGGGGTTAAATAGACCCCGGATTCGGATTCAGTGACCCCGAAAACATATGGTGAATATACTCACAACCCAGAAGTAATTTTTTCGATTTTTTTTGTGCAACCGAATCTTTCAGAATAAAACGACTTAGCACTGAAATTAAGTTTCTTATATTGAAACATGTTGCCCACTGGGACATTTGAAAAACATACACATTATACTTTTAAATTTCGCAGAAATAACACGAATAGATCATATATATTCCTCTCGCCTAAAAATCTCGTAAGCTCCACATAAATCTGGACACTCCGCTCATAGAAATTCTTTCCAGTGCAGTTGCTTCGTCTCTCAAGCCTGAAGCTCATTAAATTATACCATCTGCCAGTTACACTGCATTTCCATTAGACTTTGAAATAACCACGCGAAGCTATGTCGGGATATTCCTACTTTTCCTCGCAATTTGCCTTTGACGACCACGATTTCTCTTAAGACCTTAAGTTGCATTTGAAGCAAGCTCTTAGATGTTCTCTCTCTCTCCCGCTAAGTAGTCGACAGCTTCCGCTTCACACTTTTTACAACCAACAGTACAGGTCCCTCTGTTAATTGATGTAATTATATATTTTTGTAATGAATGAATAAATTTGTTTAGTTTTATTTTTAACTGTTTTATTGATTTCAATGGATGTGTTTGGAACCCAATGAATATTGCATGTTAAAAATTCGCTTTTATTGTATTGAGGTAACGCTCAACGAGGTAGAAGTTTAATTTCTATTTAGAAGAAATCACACTTTTAGTAACACACTGATCCAACTAAACTATAGAAATGTTGAAAAACATTTGCAGTGAAAGATCATGGAAAACATAGGCGCCCATGCAAACATCAGACACATTTTAGTGACCAATAGTACCAATATTTTCATCCATATGTAAAATCTTTTATGGTACATGAACGAAACGACCTTATACTGCCACTAGGGCGTTCAAAAATGTCAAAAAAAATTAATATGTAGTACCAAAGCTGAAAAATGGTATGAAAATTATATTAAAAATGTTTTTAGTTGGTAGCAAACGTGAAATCGATTTTTATGGTACTATAGAACGTGTATTAACTTTCATTCAAGCAGGTAGCTGATGATGATGTAATTAAAGTACCAAATAATAGACAATCTGACTTCAAGCTGTTCAAAAAGTTGGACGATAGGTTAGGAGAAAAGAATCCTTCCTTCTAAAGCGAGATGTTGGAAGACTTAAAGTACTAACACGAGACAAAAAAGGGTGTTTTATTACGAATTGCTAAAAATACGAGATAAATCGTACGCAAAATTTTAGCAACTAGGTACTTGATTAAATCAATCCTCTGTTTTTGGAATATTGAGAGAAGAAAGACTGTATCCTGCCCAATATTTGCAAGATTACGGTTTGCACAATTCATGTCAGCAACAAAATGATGACCTCACCTTAAATCCCCTTAAATCTCTAGTTTACAAAAAGTGTATTAACATCCAAGAGCAACTGTGGACAAAGTAACAAGAATTAGTTGATACTATTAAAGACGTAAATTGCCTTGGTAAATTGTTAAATGGTGGCCATTTCGAGAATCTATTATAGATAATTCTGTAATTGTATTTAATAATACCATAATTCAGTGTAATAGACTCTTTTAGTGTGACGTCACATATTTAAGCAACCCGCAAGAAATTGTCATAGTTTCAATTGTATAGACCGAATCTGACCCTTGTATAGATACTATAACAATGAACAACTCCAAATTAATTTATTTTTGAAAGGATTTGGAAGTATTTAAGAACAACTAACACGTGTTTCGTAAAATAGATACACTAATGTGCTTAAGACATAAAAAACGATATAAAAGAATAGTCCTAAATTTAAATAAAGTAAAAATTTGACATTAGCCATGTTATTACTAATGGGCATGCTCCGAAAGAATAGCCTCATACGCAGGTGAGATCTTGTTGATACGTTAACGTTGTCATCATTAGCTTATTTTCTCTTCTTTTGTTTAATCTTGGCATTTTCTAGTTCTATTAAGGCTTTTTATTGTTTTTCTTGGTGTTATACTGTGTCTCAGTGTGTTTATCGAGTGTTTTTTTCTTCAAGTGGTTTATTATAGACGTACTCTTAACCAATACCAAACTTTTCTTGAATGATATCCTGTTGCCAGGCTACTTCGCTTACATGAAATCATCTTTAATGCGCGTGCTCAGTAACAATGATACAATTTTAATTTATTAATTACTATAAAAGTCAATATTGTTCTGTAATTTAAATATATAAATTCTATAATTCTTTTAGTTTGTCACTTGAGATTTGAAACTTGTTAAATATTTCTAATATTGCCAGAATATCGCAATATTTAAGGTCATGAAAATGAAGACATTTTTTGACACTTATGTCCAAAGTCGGAATAGTCGGATAAGGTCGGAAATCGATCTAGTAAAAATATTGGGAAATTCTTCATGACAATGTGCACTACGGGGTAACCTATTATTTGGCGTATATGACGTCACTACTAATCAGGTCTATTGTATCTAAATTAGTATTATACCACTTGCTACTTATC
>NW_019416396.1:21016-81123 GCF_000390285.2 Anoplophora glabripennis | reverse complement strand
ACATGTGGAACATGCTCCGGCGACAACTGCCTAAATTCTCCTCCAATCATCGAAGAGGACGAGCATGATTGTTAAGAGAATAGCAGTGACGACGAATAATCATTTACATATAATTATAATGTTTTTTTTTGTATTTATTATTATTAAAAAGGAAAATAAAAATTTTATAAAATAATCTTGATTCTGTGTGGTGGTAATTTTTAAGGGTTGAAAAGCTGCAATCAATTCAAAATTATTATATAAGAAGGGAATAAATGTTTATTTAATGCACATTTAAAATGTTTCTACTCTTTCAATAATATTTTTTCATTTTATTTTCGAAAGAAGGGGTATTTTGCAAGGGTTGAAAAGTTGCAATCGATAAAATAGATTTTTTAATCAAGAAATCTATTTTAATTTGATAAAAATGCATGATTAAAACGTTTCAAGTTGAAAAAATTAGTTTATATTATTTTCATCCAAAGGGGTGGTTTTTAAAGGTTTTTCCGAGTTGAAAATTTGGAATATTTTAAGTTTCATGTTAGATAGCACATGAATTTACTCATACTGCATAAATAAAAAAGATTTGATTACATAAAATGCTTAAATTTGTATTTTTTCCTTTTTTTCCAACAAGGGATGGTTTTCACCCCTTAAGAACGAAAAGCTCACAATAAAAAAAATACGGGCCGAAAACCACCTTCACCAACCTAAATAGGACGCATATGATTTGCATGTCGAAAAACGGAGTAGCCCATGTTATTTAACGTAAAAAGTTATGTAAGACCCATAATTTTTTTTCTATTTATTTCCGACCGTTTTGTCAATAACAGAAAAAAAACAGTTTTGTTTGAGCCCTTTTAAGGGCATATAAGGGTGCGTTTTAGGGCACATGTTAATAGGAACTTTCTGGCTTATTTTAATGAGTTATAAACGGAGCAGAAGTTTGGAACCCTATTTTAGAAACACCCTGTATATCGTCCAACAACGTTGCTCATCACGTCATCACAGTGACAAGCGTTAAGGCGCGTTTCCACGGCGCGAAGTTCGGCGAGTATCAAACTGTCAATGTTTTACTTTGACTCCACTACAACCATTGCGAACTTTAACCCTTATCTTCCCACCCGACAAATAAAAATTTATTAAAGTACGCTTATGGAAGGCACCTTAATTTTTATTAAAGGACCAGGAGCATGGAACCAACAGTCATCAATTGAAACAAACCCCAGACATTATGTTGACCAATTTTCTGTTAAAATTGACATTTAGAGACAGCTATTCTTTTGAGTATTCATTTCAGGGGTTATTTACTTTGTCGTTGAATTTTTCCACCACAGGTATTTTTTTATCACATCTCATTTTTTGACGTGTAGCAACAGACTACAGGAAAACCTCTATAAATCACCAACCAAACTCCTAGATATGCCCGTATCTAGGCAATGGGGCCACGGTGATAAATTAAAGCGAAAGAATAGCGACTCTCGGCGGTACGGAGACGACTATGGATTCAATAGGAAGCGTAGACCGGTCGTAAATCATCCGGGAGACGTTAACATTTGTAGCCGGCCAGAACGTGTTTGGATCAAAAAAACAACCGACAAACAAATAGGTCGGTTTCCTCCAAAAGTACAACTTTGCGGTTTGCTTAAAAAAAGGACGAATGGATAGAGAGAAGCAAATAGTGAAGGACATAAATTCTGCTTCGTGCGGATAGTGGACGTTCGGTTTTGTTTCATATCCAGGGCTATAACCAGGAAATCTAGCCCTACGTTTGTCTTTTTAGTAGGGAGGCTTTAAAGGAGACTGATTTATGAGTTGTATCAGTATTTCTACAATAATTTTCTCAACTGTAAGTTCTGAATATCATAAACGAGAAAGAGAATCTATTTTCTTAATTTTCTGCACTTTCATATACAGTGTGGACCATTTTGGTGAAACATGTATTGGTATCTTGAAAACTATAAGAGATAGGAAGATGGTTAGATGGGGAATGTTTTAGACAGTTATGTTGCTAACTTAATGGCGCTAGCAGACCGATTCTAGCTCTTCAGGTTTTTGAGGTATTTTGGAAAAAGTGAATGTGGCGTAAATCGTCTGTAACTTTAGTATTTAGAGGAATTAAAATCTAAAAACACTTTTTCACACCAAGTTTCTTCGAGAAATTTCACTGTATATTTGGATTTTGAATGCGACGTTTCGGTTGCGAGAAACCATCAACAACTTTTTTTTCTTATCGACGCCATTTTGAATTTTAAGCTGAGCAAATAGATGATTTATTTGGCTTTTGTGTTTTTGATATAGTTAGACTTGTGGGTATGCATGTCCGCAAGTGACCAATTTTAAGTATTACGTCAAAAACGCCAGCCTGACGCCGCCCTGACCGGTCTAACAGTTGCAAGGACAAAAAACAGACGCCGGACGCAACAGAGTTCCAGGAAAAGGTCCACGGCAGATTGGCGCTAAGAACCAGATACTTATACCTGCGAGCGACCACACCACGAAGGCTCTTCAGCGAACGCTCGCCCTGACAAGACTTATTCTTTTATTTTTTACCGTTAAGAAAGAGTTTCATTTTGATGCATACCGCAAGCAACCCTCAGAGTGCTCCAAAGTGAAGTCCTAAATTTAAATCGGAAAAAATATTTAACTACAAAAAAAGGGCTCTCGAGGAATTAAGTTTCTGTTCATAACTTTAATGTCTACGCCTACTTTGAGAAAAATCTAGGAAAATAATAAGGTACACCTAAGATATTAACATTTTGCATAAATATGTTTCGTCCTAAAATTTCTTTACTGGTTCATTTCTTTACTAGACTCGCCAAACGTGTCTGGGAACAGGCTGTATATACAATTAATGAAATTCAAATAAATTAAGAAACTTAATGCAATTAAAATGTTCCACGATGCAAAAGTAAAAACTTTTTGCTGGAGATATACAGGGTGTTAAAAAAAGAGTGTAAAATATTTCAGGGGGTAATAGTATGAACCAAAATAAGCAGAAAAGTCATAATAAACATGGGTCCGCAAAGTAACGGTTGCGGAGATATGGACCACTATTCGTTTTTCAAACATTTTATTTTATTAGGAATAAACCGACAAAGGAAGCTTTTAACAAACAAAAAACAAAGTTACAGAAGATGTTCAAAGTGCCCTCCGTCCATTTCCAAGCAGGCACGACATCTTCGTCTCAACGATATTCGAACTCTTTCGAAAACACCCTCCTTGGTTTGGATTTCTTGACACTTTTGATTAATCCGTAGCTGCAGCTCTTCCAGGCTATTTACAGGAGTACCATACACTAATGTCTTCAAATATCCCCAAACAAAGAAATCTAGAGGGTTCAGATCAGGCGATCTTGGAGGCCATAAAACAGGTCCGGCCCTTCCTACCCATCTATGTGGAAAAGTTTGGTGTAAATGCTCTCTAACGGCCATGGAAAAATGAGCTGGAGCACCATCATGCTGGAACCACATTTGTTGCCTCTGATTCAAAGGAATGTCTTCCAAAAACTCATACAGTGTGTTCTGCAGAAAGTTGAGGTAAGCAGCGCCTGTTAATCGGTTTGGTAAAACAACAGGACCTAGAAACCTGTCACCTACAATACCCATCCAAATGTTTAATGAAAAACGTGCCTGATGTCCAGATTCTATTAGAGCATGAGGATTTTCGTCGGCCCAAATATGCGTATTGTGAAAATTAAACACTCCATTTCTTGTGAACCCGGCCTCATCAGTAAAAAGAATGTTTGCAAGAAAACGAGGGTCTTCAGCATCATGACGTAGAAACCAGCGGCAAAAAACCAAACGTGCTTGATGATCATTTATTGGATTTAAGGCCTGTACTCGTTGCACATGGTATGGATAAAGCAGTTGCTCGTGAAGGATTCTCCAAACAAGAGGACCACTAATTCCTACCTCGGCTGATATTCTCCGCACACTCGTACCTGGATTCTGCTCTACCAGTGCTAGAATTTCTTCTTCTGCTCTAGGAGTGGATACCGACCTTGGTCTTCCGGATAAATGGCACTGTTTGCTCAAGGAACCGGTATCACGCAATCTTTGGTGAATTCTTCCAAACATGCGTTGTGAAGGAATCTGGCGATTTGGATAAGCGTCAACATAAAGACGTCGCGCTTCGGTGGCGTTCCCATTAGCACGACCATACATGAAATGCATGTCTGTTAATTCTGCGTTAGAGTAACCAGCCATAGCGAAAGAAAACTTGTGCACTGAGAACAACTGTCAAATACGTACTGTTTATTTCACTAAACATCAACCAACTATTATAAGAAAATACACAACGTTTTTGCAAAATAAAAAAAGGGGCTAAAAAACATAAAACATTCCATATCTCCGCAACCGTTACTTTGCGGACCCATGTTTATTGAGACTTTTCTGCTTATTTTGGTTCATACTATTACCTCCTTAAATATTTTACACTCTTTTTTTAACACGTTGTATTTATAGACCTGTAGTAATCGTGCAAAAGGAATGTATTTGTCTTTGAATCTCGATATGACTGAGGATTAAATGTTATTTCTGACAGAAAAAAAATGAATCCAGGTAAGTAATTACATTGCCATTATTGGATAGGTCTGCAATTATCCACAGATATCCCTAATAGAAAGCTATAAATCTTTTATATCTCAAGTAAGCACCGAAGTTTTTACCCATTCTAGTCGTGGGTATTAGGACAGCAGATTCGCTTGTAAACACTGACATATTATTTATGTTGCTCTAAAAGACAAGAAAGTATTTAATTAAAAAGAGCCTCATTGTATCGGTCATTCATCAACCTGCTGATACATTTTTTAAATCTTTGGGGACAATTCAAATTCGGTAATTTTTGGAAGAAGAAAAGAATACGCTTCTTCCTCCTCTTTGCATCTGAAAAGATGTTGATCGAGAAAAATAATTCAGATTAGTTAGTCAATTCAAGCTTTGAATAACATTACACAATCTTCTATTGATTTTCAAAATTCTTATTGAAAATGTCTTCAAATTACAAATTATAAATCATTTTCTTATTAAACACTCATAAAGTGGCCCTTAGCCCATACGAACAGTATTTTAAAAAGTGATATTTAAAACGAAAACTATGCGATAAATGATAAATTTATTGGCAGTTTAATTTTTTAATTGTTTTTCAATGTCTCTTATAAGCTCATAACAATTGCAATGGAGTAAACAATATTTGTGTATCGAAAAATCACCGAAGATTTTAAGAAAAAATCATTTTTTAACATCATGTATCTTTTTAAGGAAGTATTTTTGTAAATAGGTAAGTTTGTCCAGTTTATCTTATAGTAATCCCAGGAGCCTCTGGTTACCGGATTGGCTTTCTTTCCTGAGACACCCTGTATATCTATGTTATTACCAAAATGAACATCGTTATTTAGAAGAAAGCGTACGAGGTATTCGAAAACACCTTTCGTACAGTGAAATAACTTTCAATGATGAACTTTTACTGATGTAAGAGCTGGTATAAAATACATTTTATGGAATATTGGGTAAAGAAAAGTTTTCACCTTTATTTAAGACCGCGGTTTATTAAAAAAACATTTTGTTGTTGCTACCCCGAAACCAGACTGCAGAGATACGATGCGGTAATGGAAGAAAAGGGTAAATAAATTCTGAACCTGTAGGTAGGTATAATTTAATTTGCATGATATGAAAATGCTTCATCAAAGACCTTGTGGCCTCAACTCAAAAATAGTACACTATGATACAGTTCACAACGTTACATATATAGAGTGGTCCTTAGTACATGCCAATATTAAAGGGGAGTGATTCTTCTGTTAATGCCATGTGGTATAGTTTTTCAGGTACAGGGTATCAAGTTTCAGAAAAATAGTTATTTACACCATAAAGCCGATAAGATTGCAAAGTTTTTTAAACTAGAACGTCCTGAAACATATACAGACCATTCATTCCGAAGAACATCGGCAACGTTACTGGCTAATAATGATGTATTAGCAATCAAGAGACATGGTGAGTGGAAATCAGCCACAATTGCAGAATGTTATGTTGCTGACAATTTAAGTAACAAAAGTGAGATAGCCAAAATTATTTGATGGAACAGCAATGAGATTTTCTGGTAATTTGTATCAAATTTCAATAAATTTTGTTTCTTAAATTTAACACTCTTTAACTTTTAAACTAAACCTTCTGCAAATTAACTGAAGAACCACTCCTTTCATTATTATTGAAACGTATGTACTTAAAGACCACATTGTGTACTGGTGCAAGAATCAACTAATACGCTTTAACCCTTGTGAACTTATCTGACAAAGTTGGCAGCAAAAGACGGATACATTTGGGACATCAGTCATTGCACTAGAATATTAATCATTATAATATTTTTAGAAATAACAAGAATAATAAATAAACAAAGTTTTACTACTGTAGCTTAGTGGTATGAAAATCGGTTGTAAACCAGTTGGAAGAACAGTTGATGTGTCCAGAGTACAACGTGATACTGGTCAAGCGAATCATTGAACGTACAGCCTGACTAAAGTCATCTTATCTGCGAAATGAGCAAATCAAGAAGAGAATGCATAGCAGAATTACCTAATGTAGGGCAATTAACAACTTGCCCATTGTGATATCGTGCATCGTCAACCACTAATGCAGAACATGGTTGCGAATTTGGTATAAGATCAGTTGTTTATAACCATTTTTTGAAATCATGATAGTACAAGTCATGGCCTCCTGACTTAGTCATCTTAAAAACTTGTTTCGCGTTTGGTATAAAACCATTTTCCCATTCAGCATGAATTATAGCTAAATATTGTCTTTTCGATACGGGTCTCTGTTGCTTTCATTACAAGCATTTTCATGGGTGTGGAAGAATGAATGTAGGCCTCATCTATACAGGGTGTTAAAAAAAGAGTGTAAAATATTTCAGGAGGTAATAGCATGAACCAAAACAAGCAGAAAAGTCATAATAAACATGGCTCCGCAAAGTAACGGTTGCGTAGATATGGACCACTATTCGTTTTTCAAACATTTTATTTTATTAGGAATAAACCGACAAAGGAAGCTTTTAACAAACAAAAATCAAAGTTACAGAAGATGTTCAAAGTGCCCTCCGTCCATTTCCAAGCAGGCACGACATCTTCGTCTCAACGATATTCGAACTCTTTCGAAAACACCCTCCTTGGTTTGGATTTCTTGACACTTTTGATTAATCCGTAGCTGCAGCTCTTCCAGGCTATTTACAGGAGTACCATACACTAATGTCTTCAAATATCCCCAAACAAAGAAATCTAGAGGGTTCAGATCAGGCGATCTTGGAGGCCATAAAACAGGTCCGGCCCTTCCTACCCATCTATGTGGAAAAGTTTGGTGTAAATGCTCTCTAACGGCCATGGAAAAATGAGCTGGAGCACCATCATGCTGGAACCACATTTGTTGCCTCTGATTCAAAGGAATGTCTTCCAAAAACTCATACAGTGTGTTCTGCAGAAAGTTGAGGTAAGCAGCGCCTGTTAATCGGTTTGGTAAAACAACAGGACCTAGAAACCTGTCACCTACAATACCCATCCAAATGTTTAATGAAAAACGTGCCTGATGTCCAGATTCTATTAGAGCATGAGGATTTTCGTCGGCCCAAATATGCGTATTGTGAAAATTAAACACTCCATTTCTTGTGAACCCGGCCTCATCAGTAAAAAGAATGTTTGCAAGAAAACGAGGGTCTTCAGCATCATGACGTAGAAACCAGCGGCAAAAAACCAAACGTGCTTGATGATCATTTATTGGATTTAAGGCCTGTACTCGTTGCACATGGTATGGATAAAGCAGTTGCTCGTGAAGGATTCTCCAAACAAGAGGACCACTAATTCCTACCTCGGCTGATATTCTCCGCACACTCGTACCTGGATTCTGCTCTACCAGTGCTAGAATTTCTTCTTCTGCTCTAGGAGTGGATACCGACCTTGGTCTTCCGGATAAATGGCACTGTTTGCTCAAGGAACCGGTATCACGCAATCTTTGGTGAATTCTTCCAAACATGCGTTGTGAAGGAATCTGGCGATTTGGATAAGCGTCAACATAAAGACGTCGCGCTTCGGTGGCGTTCCCATTAGCACGACCATACATGAAATGCATGTCTGTTAATTCTGCGTTAGAGTAACCAGCCATAGCGAAAGAAAACTTGTGCACTGAGAACAACTGTCAAATACGTACTGTTTATTTCACTAAACATCAACCAACTATTATAAGAAAATACACAACGTTTTTGCAAAATTAAAAAAGCGGCTAAAAAACATAAAACATTCCATATCTCCGTAACCGTTACTTTGCGGACCCATGTTTATTGAGACTTTTCTATTACCTCTTTAAATATTTTACACTCTTTTTTTTACACCCTGTATAAACAATTGGCCAATCCTCTTCATGATATTGCTTCATTCTTGAAAAATGCATGTATATGTCTTGGATATCATGATATACCATTAATAAGTCGACTGTTGGTCTCTGTTTTGCACCACCGGAATCCTGAGGTGTGCAAACTTTCCCTGCCTCCAGTACATCAACATCTCCATGAAACTTTCTATGGATACGACTAAGTCCAGGTGCCATTTCTTTTAATTGATGGAGGTCATCTAAAATTGCTTTGGGCGACTTTTTATATTTGTTATGCCGAGTATAGAACGATGATTAAGTTTTACTATACTCGCACTGATGTCAGATGCCTTTGCAACGCTTTCTTGCACTCTTCTTAAAGAAACAAATACACCGTCATTTCGTGCCTGCTTTGTCTTAAATTAAAATCTATTATTTAATATTTGTCNTACTCGCACTGATGTCAGATGCCTTTGCAACGCTTTCTTGCACTCTTCTTAAAGAAACAAATACACCGTCATTTCGTGCCTGCTTTGTCTTAAATTAAAATCTATTATTTAATATTTGTCGACATTGTGCACCGATGTTTGCCGTTCGACGTTCACAGAGAGAGAGAATGAGCCCCGGTGCTAGTCTGGTAACGTTGCCACTGCGCATCGGAAGCTCGCGGACAAGTTGAATTCGGTCAAGCTGTACATCCTCTCATTTCCAAGTAAAATTACTAAAACGCTCTTGTTTCAGATCCCGGACACCTCCATAGGCCACAGCAGCGTGAGGCAGCGCGCCGACGTCGTGTGCTTGGTGTCCTGGAAGAAGCCCGACAGTCGACCGTCCGTAAGACAGCGAAGGGAGGTCTGTCTAAGTTGTGGAGAATCCTTCGAGGTGCCCGCCAAGGATGACTGCGCCATGAACGGCAAATGACGGCGGCGGCAGAGGACCTGCTCCTGCTCCCAGGAGTTCCAGACGGAGGTCTCCGTCATGGACACCACGTTGTAGCTGTCGTCGATGTCGGAGGGGGAAATTGTGGCTGTATAGTCTTTTGTAGTATTAAAAAAATATATATATAAATTAAACCTGCCTACATCGAACAAAATACATATGACAAAAAAAGTATACATGGTGATTCCTAAAGTAAAATTTATTCACCTCACCAGCGGCGTGCGTTTAGGCTACAGTATGAAAAAATTCTTAATAATAATATGCTCGCTACCGACATTTTTAATTTTGTGAATATTGTTTGTAATCATCGTTAATGTCTGTTAGAATATTTTTGTTTGGAACAGTACAACAATGTATGATCAATAAATTAATAAAAGAGCATTTTTCTACACGCTTCTAATAAAAAAATGCTAAGAAACATTTTAATGAAGGAATATTATAACAAATTCATAGACTTACGCGTACGCCCCTGTTTTTTGACATGTTATTATAAACTTTTTTTTTATAAAATAATTTGAAGAATCACCCACTGGAATATATTAGAGTTCTTATGAAACACCCTATGCATAAGACTATTTCCATTATTTTCTCATAGAAAGCAAAAGGTTATACAGAGAGGGCCACCAGTAACGTCTTGGTGGCTAGGGATCAAACGGCAAATATTATAGAAACCTGTTCTGGTGGGTATGTGTAAGTTGATTACGGCTAAATTTTAAAAATATTTTGCAATATACAGGGTGTCCAGGAAAAGTGTACCATATCAAAGTTATGTATTTTTAAATGGAACACCCTGTATTATACTGTAGCGACCGAGGTGTTACTGGTGGCCCACACTGTATAAAAAGAGCGACATTTTTAACTAAAAAATTGCTAAAGGTTAAGATCCTTTAAAAGTTGCTTGTCAAACAGAGTTTTAAATCAGTTTATCTACTAAAGGAAGTAAAAAATAAAATACAAAATGTTAAAAGAAATGTAAAAAAAAAATAAGAAATAAAGAGTACGTCAAAATATAAAAAATATATGAACATCTAAAGTTTTCGTAAAAAAAATTATATTATTCTTATTAAAAATATTACATCCCTGATTGTTACAATCAGAAAAGACGTTTTGTGGCAAAGAATGTACAACTTCTCTCGTTTATTACAGCTGCCAACGTTTCAACACCTTTTTGTATCTTTCTATTTAAAAATTTTTGGAAGTAATTGTCATCTTATAATTAAGAATATTTTCTCCAAAAATAACAAACATGAGGAACAACAATATGTATGTCATCCATTCAAGATACTAATAATATATAGGAAACTGTTCAACCCACTATAAGTTGTCGATAAAATAAAATTTAAATAGCCTCGAAAAGAGTGGTGTTGTACATTCATTGCCTTAAATCTGTTAATTTATTTACTGGAAAATTATTTATCACGAATTGCCCAAATCAATTCTTTGGTACAGGATATTAACTAATAAATATTTCAGGAGCATCGCCAATTTTTTTCAGCAGATTCAACATCTTAAAAGTGAATAATGTGCCCTCTCAATTATCCCAGGTTGAGCTCTATTTTATTGCAGCCTTCTTCTATTCGCTGTTGTAGAACTTCTTACTTTTAAGATGACCCCAAATAAAGGAATCCAATATATTGTGCACTGACGATCTAGGTAGCCATTAAACCAATACACTTCTACTAGTTAGTTTCATTTAGGTATCCCAAATCCGTACCGAGGAATGAAGTGAATCATCCATGAACCACAAACCACATATTCAAGCACATCTTCAAGCAATGATCGTAACCTTTCTCTTAAAGTTTGTAGATATGCATTCAATAGGCAGTACAGAAGGTCCTATTAACCTAGAAAATACCCAGAGTGCCAAACCTTACATTTATACTAAAACGTCAGCCAAATCTTGCGTGTTACAAAAATTGAAAATTCCGCTCCTTGCGAAAAGATTGGATGCTACCAAATCATTGATGTATTCTCTCAAAACTCATCTAGAAAATGTTAATCCAATAATAGTTCCACTTCCTCCAAATTTTCCTCTTCGCAGTCGACAGGGCTTTACCAAATTTTCCACTGTCTCGGAATGAAGTATGGTAAATAATACGGAACTGGATGATTAGGATGATCCTTAACATAAAGACCACGAGTCCATTACTATTGCCAAGTAAACTCTATGTCTACCATTTCCGCTTAGTGTAGGGTTATTCATATAATATTTTACCCCCCTTAACTTTCTTATATTTAGAGTTAGACAAAAATAGTTAAGATTAAAATTGTAGAGAATCTTTCTATAAGTTTAATGATTGTATAAAAATAGAAATTATACAGGACGTTCCAAAGATACGAACCAAACTTTAGTTTTTTGTACAATTTGCTAAATATTCTGCTTTGAAAAACTGAATATCGTAATGGTTAAAACTCCAATTTTGACGGCTTAACATAAATCTTACTTAGATCAATTTAATTTTCAGGTTATCAAAATAATAAAAATATCTGATGGCATGGTGGCGCATGTTCAAACAATAGATGAGGATCTATAATGGAACTGAGTGTAACCTGAGGGGTTATTTCTTTAATTATCTGCTTTTATTAATTATCTATTTAATTCTCGAAATAGTTACTATTTAATCCTCGAAAGGGAGTTTATTATCATTAGATATACTTTAATTGACACGTGGGAACTTAGGAATGTTGTGTGTTCAGAAAATTACTTCCATGCACTTACCCTCTCATTGCTTACATGGGATGTAATCCAGTGGCTGGCTATACAGGGTAGCACTGAAGTTGGAGAAACAAAAGGAAACACAAAACTTCCAGGAAGGGATATATTAACAATAAACAAAACAAACAAATAAAATAAAAACACAACGGCTCGACGACATTATTAATTAATTGATTCAATGGCGACAGCGTACCGAGATTCAGGGAATGCGCGCTCTATATAAAATTTGGAAAAACTATCAAAATTAATTAATTAGCCCGAGACTCTAAAGTTAATAATTAGTCTGCTCAATGTGAAACCTAAGAACGAACTGACTTTTTCGAGATCCTTCCTGAATTCCACAATTCGCTTTGATCACGCCCATTTCTTGGGTCCAGAAGTTTCGGTTCTCATCTTATTGGCGAGAACCCTGAATATCGGCATGTTTTAATAATTAGGTTAATAATTATCTAATTGACTTGACTTTACATTTATAACAATAATTATGTGACTTACTAGTAGCCCTAGCCTTCCCCTATGACTCCGCGTAGCAATTACGGCACGGATTAGTCGATCTCATTTAATCTACTCTTATAGCTTGGAAAAATCCGTCAAAAAAACCAGCTTACTAATATACTTTTCTTTTTCAATCATTATCTATTTCACAATTTAATTTGAATCCTACTTGGAATCTCTACGCTCTTTCTCTACGCTCTTTCCGCGGTTTCGCGCATTATTAAATATCGATTTTTCTCTCATACTAGACTCTTAACACATGGCCCCGACAGTTTAAGTAAACTCGTTTAAAATATTGGCAAATTTCTCCGAAGGACGATCTTGGCGACCTACTTGAAACCCATCAACCCTCCGATAATTTGTGACGACTGAAATATCTTACTTTCCGTTCCGGGAACTAATAAATAAATGACCGCGCGTCCCGGCTTTTGTTACATGAGCAATTCGATCCATTTTAACTATTGTTTCGAATACATTGTCGTACCCTGTAAACCGAGCTTTTTTTCGGTGCAAATGGTCCTTAAAGCTATTTCTTCCAATGTATTCACTTTACCCACAGCTATCTTGGGAATTTAAAGGAAACTCGTTTAAATTTTTATCGCGGTTGTTAAGATCCTTATTCTTTTTTCAAGTACTTCTTTGTTATCGATAAAATAAATCGTTTCGAGATGAATGGCTTAACATTGAAGTAACCATCCTACTTCATACAAACCCAATCAGTATTTTGGTCATACGACGTTGACTGCTGAACGAAAAGTTATTTCCTAAATTTCCACCTGTCTCTCATCACCCAGCATCGAACAGATGTTCCAGGAAGTTGTCGGAAACACTTTACTGAAAATTGTCCTTACCTGAAGCTAATGTGACACGTGTGATTATTGTATCGCTACACTACACACGGACTCGATTCTAACATTTGATTAATATTGTATCCGTGCCAACTTTTAGACTTGTATTAAGCTGTATTCAAGTGAAGTTTGCTGCAATACATTCAATTCACAGAAATGTTCACAAATAGGAAAACATGAGATGGCTTAATATAAAACCAAACGTGGAGAAATACTGAATTTATGCAGAGTCAGTATAAAATATTTCATCCTTATAATCGGACTTTTATGCACCGTCTAAAGTGATAATTTATCCATTAGTGGAATAAAGTCACTTTATTTTACTAGTAGAATAATGAAAAAATAATAAACCTATAATAAATCAAATTTAATTTATTTACTTATTAACATTAACATTTACATTTTAGATCGATCAAAATAACTCATTTAGAGGGGGAAAAAAAGAAAATTGTTACCTGGACTTTCATAAGTGGAAATGGTAAAGGGGCTTATAATACACGAAAAAAAAATAAATGCGTGATCATTTAATTGTTGATAATTTGTTTAAATTTAAAAATAAAATCAAAAACTGATTACGCCATTCAATTGTACGGAAAAAAATACAAAAAAACTGTCTCATTGTTTGACCCTAAACTATTTTTGTACAGTATTGCTATAAACATAAGTCGAATAGTGAATAAATAAAATAAATAATTTTTTTTCCGTAGGATCGATTAGTATACTTATTTTTTTTAAACTTTGATGAATTCATAGATATACAATGTGTCCAAGATAAGGATGTGATAGCATTAGGATCTAGGAAACGGTAAGAGATACGGTGGCTCAGATTAGAAAAAAGTTGTGTTTTTTATACCTAACAATATGCTGTTTAGAAAGTTTTAAAATTCCGGGTAGTTCCGGAGATATCCGAAAAAATCCGAAATTTTGCAAAATTCTTTAATTTTTTCTGGCTTTATTTGAGAACGAATTTTAAAATAAATTACATATTTACAATGACACTTTTTTCGCCCTATACAATGGCGTCAACATTTTTGCAATCCGACGTTTCGTCTTCGAGGGGCCATCATCGGCTTAATTTTTTTAAATAAGTCGCTGCTATTTTTATGACAAAATCTAGTCATTTTTAATTCTGAATTAGAGGATATTACTATTGTAATCGCTTAAAAAGTTTTTAGCTTGTGTTAGCTATAATTTCAAATTTTTCCTGAGTACGGCTCTGAACGCTTTCAAAATATTATCTATTGGATGAAGTCATAACAGAATACAAGTCAATACCGCACAAAATATCCAACAATGTTTTACTGTTAGCAATACTAATTAGAAATAATAAAATATTTCATAAAGTCGTATTATTTTTTTTATTAGGTACAACTTTTTAAATTATAGAGATTAAAAAAAATTGTTAGGCATTTTGTGCTGTATTGACTTTTATTCTCTCCTCTCTCACGCTCTCTTCCAATAGATACAGGTATTTTGAAAGCGTTCAGAGCCGTACTCAGGAAAAAATTTTAATGATAGCTAAAAACCTTTTTAAGCGATTACAATAGTAATATCATCTAATACAGAATTAAAAATGACTAGATTTTGTCATAAAAGTAGCAGCGATATATTTAAAAAAATTAATCTGATGATGGCCCCTCGAAGACGAAACGTCGAATTGCAAAAATGTTGACGCCATTGGATAGAGAGAAAAAAGTGGCAATGTAAATATGCAATTTATTTAAAATTCGTTTTCAAATAAAGCCAGAAAAAAATAAAACGATTTTGCAAAATTTCGGGTTTTCGGATTTCGCGTCAACAGTAGACTTTGCAGTTAATACTTTGTATTGCTGAAATCTCAAATCATCCAAAGGTAATTTATCATTTGTGCATTTGTAATTCGACTTAGATGTTTATGGCAGTACTATACAAAAATAAAGTTTTAGGTCAAACAATGAGACACAGTTTTTTTTATTTTTTTTCCGTAGAATTGAATGGTTTAATCAGTTTTTGAATGTTTTGTAATTTAAACAAATTATCAACAATTATTGAAAAATTCATTGTTGCAAGTCATTTTTAATTTTTTTGCATTTTTGAGCTTGTTTTTGAACTATTACAGATTTTTTTATTTCACCAAAAAGTATGTCAAAACGAAAAAAAAATTATTACCGGCAGAATTCTGTACGATGATTTTTTTAAGTAGAATTTTTCTAGAAAAGTGTTTCACGGCGAAAAAAATGAATATCTCAGAAACTTCTTGATTTTTTTATCTAAAGGTTATTTACGACAGAGAAAGATATACTTTCACCAAGTTTCGTCAAAATTAAATTATTTTTGCGGAAATAAGAAATAAAAAACAAAAATCAGAAAAAAACCTGTTTTTCGCATTTTTCTTGGAAATTTTGAGGTTATGTTAAAAACTGACCTCTACAAGAGTTGTAGATTTTTGTATGGTTTACAACTTTTGTGTTATATACTTTTTTGTTTGACGTCAACTTTCGCCAGAAATCCCAATGATACAATTTTTCATAATTTTTCAACCCCCAAATCAACCCTCCGCCGCCCCTGCTCACGCATTTATTTTTTTTAGGTTTGTTATAACCCCTTTTACCATTTCCACTTATAAAAGTCCGTGTAACAATTTCTTTTTCTCCAATTGTAATTTGGTTGGACTATTTATAGTAATAGACATTTCGTTTTCTGTTTTATCACATTTAACTTCCTTTCCCTTAATAACAATTTTGTAGCATTGTTGCCATCATTTTGAGAACGCATAACATCTGCCGAAGTTTGTGAAGAATTTGCACAAGTTACGGATGTCTCTTCTTGTAAGGAACAGCTATATTTTCCTTTAATTTTCATTGCAATGTCAAGTTTGTTAGATATAGACTCCTCCACATAACTTTCTGCTACAGATGAGCTCTTNCATAACATCTGCCGAAGTTTGTGAAGAATTTGCACAAGTTACGGATGTCTCTTCTTGTAAGGAACAGCTATATTTTCCTTTAATTTTCATTGCAATGTCAAGTTTGTTAGATATAGACTCCTCCACATAACTTTCTGCTACAGATGAGCTCTTTCATCTACCATGCCGTTTGATGGTTGTAAGATCAGCACCTTTATTGGCCAATAAAGTTGTTGAAGTGCGCGTCATACAATGGCCAGTATATGCTTCTCGATTTGCGATATTCATGAATGAAGCAACTATTGAGGGTATCTTCACCAATGTGTTGCTTCCAACAGGCTGTAAAGTACATTTTTGATTGATGTAGGTATCTTAAAAAGAATATGTCTTGTGTTAGGCGAATTGGGGGCAAAGAAATATATTTTCTGCATATTTCCACAGCATTCACTCAAAATCCGTCTTCTATAATTGTAAAATCACCAAAAACCCCCATTATTAGTGCAACCTAGAATAATTCAAAGTTCACTATATACCTAACAACATGTAAAAGGTAAAGAGATATTACCTTAATTATTAAACATTCTTTATCGGAAGCCCCAGCCAAAAATTCTTCGATATTGCTCTTTCCAAATACTGCAGCTTTTTTTGCTTTGTATCTTCTCGATTCACTCTTCAAATAAACATTAAGCTTGTTATATTTTTCAATATCTATATTTTTGTAAACCTTTTTAGTAGCCCTTCAACATCGAATACTTCGACCACATAGACGAAATTGCATATTTTTTCTCCAGATGTAAAAAATACGCTAGCATGACTTCTTCATTTTTTTGTCATTACTCTTCGTTTTTCACTCCATTCATTAAATTCGGCGAACACTTTTTCGTATTGTTCCCTGGATTTCGCTGGCAATAAATGGAAAATTGCTTCTTGATTCAAAAACAGCCACAGGAACACAATTAGTTTCTTGCATTTTCACCAAATTCCGATGGAACTGTTTATTGAATACAAAACCTACCACGTTTCATTGAGTACTAATAAGAAATATTTCGTGCGAATATTTTTTTATTAAATTGCAATAATATTGACTCCACAAATATGATTGTGATGCGATTATGGATAAAACGTTGTATTGCATTCGTGTTTTAATTGCCTTTTATCCACTTAAGGATATTAAACGTTCGTCTGCGTGGATAAAATGCTACTTAAAACAATTATACAATAAATAACTAATATATAGTTTAAATTAGGGTGAATAACTTTCCAGGTGTACTAGATTTGAATCTGCTAATTTAGACATTACTTTCCCTCAAAAGTAATAATTTAAGCCTATCCGACTGTTTGTCTTCGTCGTATTTGCTCTATTTAATCCTAATACGTTCGTACATCTCGGAAATAATGCCCTAGAGAATTGTTGCGTGTATACGTTTTAAAATAATGGTCTCATTCCTTACCATGGAGTTATCAGTCTATTTTTGTTACGTGAATTGAGTTGAGGGTGAGAAAATGAAAGTTCGGCATGGGTAGAAACAATTTTTTAACAGTTACATCAAGACTTCCTACCAAGGAAACTTTGGCGACGTTCGTGATTATAATAGGGTCATTATGTAAATAGCTGCTCAATATAAACCGTAACTGAAAAAACATTTTGGAAATTATCATCTTTGAAGGGCTTGAAAAGTTTACTATAAACACATAATCCTGGCCCACCTTTCTATAGTCTGTTTAGAAATGAAAGAGAGTAATAAAAGCTTATTATGTATGCAAATCGTAAATAAATGTAGTACTGGTGCTTATATTCAATATTTTTATATTATGCATTTTCGGTATAGATGAGGTGTACTTTTAAAAAAACTTTGTGCGATCGGACTGTACTAAATTGTAGCAGGTAGCTAAAATTTAATCCCCGACAATCCGTCTTTGTCTATGCCGCTTCAATTTCTCGGTCCATTTCTCTTATAAGTAAACAATATAAAAACAGCATTTCAAAACATGAGGCTACTTTAAGCATCATAACCGGGTTAAGAGGGTTTTTAGTAATTCAAATAAAATTATTCAATATTATTATCAAAATATTTATTTAAATTTAATGAATAGACTTTTATTCCACACAAAAATATATGTATTTTGAAAATTCAAATTATGGTGAGTAAATGTAGTGTTGTATAAATGTACAATAAAGAAAATAAAAAAGTAGGTATATTAAAATTCATCCTCTGAATATTCTGATGAATTATCTTCGTCTCCTAGATTGATAACGATAGGTTCCACAGTAACGTCAATTAAATTATCGAGTTCCCACATTTTCTCCTCTTCTTTTTGTACATGATGTATACATCTTTGCCAGTTATCTGCAGTTACTCGTTCCAAGGAATTTTTTAACAAAATTTTCACGTCACTTAATTTAAACGTCGTATTATTTCGCGCTACATCTCCTTTTACCTGCGCCCAGACTAATTCGATTGGGTTAAGTTCACAGTGATAAGGTGGTAACCGTAGTACCGTTATTTGGCGATTTGTTGCCATTTCATCGATAACATATTTTTTCTGATCTTTATTAAGATTGACAAGTGTCAAAAGTTCCTTTTTCACCATATTTGTTTCAAAAGAAATGTTTTTTCCGGATAACCATTGAATTATATCGGCTTTCCTCCAAGCAGTCGTAGGCGTCCGCTCGGTCTGCCGTGAATGGTAACTGGCATTATCCATGACAATTACAGACCCCGGAGGAATAAGATCCAACATCTGTGTAAAATACTCTTCGAAAACATCTGCGTTCATGTCTTCGTGATAGTCACCTGTATTTTTAGATTCAAATAAAAGTAAACCGCCATCTACAAAACCACTGGCACTACCTATATGTGTCACTATTAATCTTCGCCCTTTACCTGAAGGTGCCTTGAACCCTGTTGAAAGTCCATCCAAAAATGCTTGTCGAAAACTTTTTACATTTTTATCTTGCCATACTTTTGTTACAGTATATCCCTCGTTGACCCAAGTTTCGTCTAGATAATAAATATTCCTCCCTTCGTCACGGAATTTTCTAATTGATCTTAAGTAGGATCTTCGCCAACAAATAATTTCATCTTTATCGATAAGAACTGACTTCCTGTTCTGCTTTTCCCAGCAAAAATTCAACTCTCGTAAGACGGCCCATAATTTGCTTCTACTGATTTTTGGCAAATCGTTGTCCTCTGAAAGTTCACTTAAAATTTTGTTTAGCGTTGGTATTTCTTTTTTAAAATAAAATGAATGTACTTTAGTCACTAAACACAAGTCGAATTTTACTCTACTGCACTAGCACGTCTTCGTATATTCAGCTCTAAGAGTGGATTGATCTGTCACAATACACTGGCTCCTGCCCTATGATGTATTAATGTAGCCAGTAAAATATACTAATGTACACCCATTACCTGTTAGCATTAGTGTTACCCGATAATTACCTGAAACGAAATATTACCACGCACATGGCCGGTTCTTATCTCGGGGTTTTATTACTCTCTTTCATTTCTAAACAGACTATAACAAACACCACAATATTAAAATACACTGCGCAACAAAATTATTGCAACAAAATTTTTCAACGGAATTTTGCCATTTTTCTAATGTCTAATAGCTGCGTCAATTTTCATCGTATCAAGACGATGTTTTCTTCATTTTGTAGGTAGGCAAAAGCAATTTCCTCTATTTGTCAAAAGGAACAGGGCATAACTGACGCCCTATACAAACAACGCCAAACTAGTTAAAAAATTATTATTTGACATGTCAAAAAACATAATAGTTCCAATCTCAGTCTTCAAAGTTATCGAGAAATTTAAAAATAAAATTCAAACACTGAACGCCCTGTATTTTGACCACCAGTATCTCCAGCTTTGAGATTTCCCAACCATTCGCAGACACCCTGTATAATTGATATTGATTTAAAGAAGTATCGGTCTAATCTGTCTCAAAGCTACTACTGGATATGCAACAGAAGTTTTCTCCGTATGGTATAATAGATTTATCTTATGTTGTCCTTCATTTTAGGGACTATTCTGGAGCCAAATTTCTGTGTTGCTACCGAAGTACGCCAAAATTTCCCCCTCCAATGAAATACATTGCCAGATTCTAAAGAAATTTTCTGGACGAATACTGGTAAAATCAAAATATATATTAATTAATACTCATTACATTTTCAAACAGCTTAGAAAGATGCAATGTTGCACCAAGCGTCATTTACAATGACAGGTCGATACATAACAAAGCAGGAATTCCACTTTTTTTTTAGTAACATATCATTAAACTTTGTTAGGTATTATCAGTTGTATTATAATCAAATATTTGCTCCAAAACCTGGACCTGTTTTTCCGTACATATCTGCGAATATACATATACATATAGAAGATATGTTTGTGAGTTATACACGGTGTCCCACCACTAAGGTCGTCGAGGTACGATATTAGAGAAAGTATAGGGCCTACAGTTTCAGGAAAAAAAATTGATCAATAAATCGACCAAGAGAAATCGCTGGAAATAGTTTTCAAATTCGTAGCTCGGCCGCTAGGGGGCGTAATATACATACCAAAACATAAAGTTTAATTTTTCTCAGAAATGTTTCCTATTCAGGCATACTAGAAAGTATACAAATATGGATAGACGGATTCATTGCGCATAACTTTTGTTACTGACATTTTGTTCTATCTATCGACAGAAAGTGTGGGGGAAGCCCCTAATGTCTGATCAGAAAAATGCATTTTCTTAAGAGCCGGCTTATCAAAAGCCCATAGTGTTATACCTCGTTGGAAAGGTCGTTTCATGCTTTATCTCGTGGTTAATGTCATTTACATCAATATGGAAACCAATACAAATAATCCAACAATTGTTGTTGGACAAAAATTTAATTTTTTCCTTGAAAACCTTTACAATGATTTTCGAAGTAGTAGATGGCGTTATTTCAAAGGAATGCCGTTTTATAGATTTTTCTCAACAATTTTAAAAGCAGTTTTTTACATAAATGAATTCAGCACAAAAAAATAAATGAATATAGTATAAGTTTGAAATTTCTAACGAAAGTGTTGTTTATTTATTGGCGCTATTTATCCGAGTGTAGGTTGTTTCACGTTTTCTTAAAAACGTGAAATAGCAGGATAAAACTGTTTATAGGTTAGTTTGAAGAGCATAAAAATAACTACATTTTGACGCTAAAAAGTGTTCGATATCTTTTTTTGTTATCAAGTTATTAGCCCAGGAAAATAAGCTGGGAAATGACCATTTCGCGACTTTTTATTTCGACAAGCTGAATTTATCACTATAGATGCTAAATAAAATAAATATTATGTACAATAACATATTATATTAGTTTCCACGGTCATAAAAATGGGAGAAGATTGTTTACAGGGTTGTTAATTCTATAATTTTTACGTAAATTCACTTTTTTCCGTTCATTTCGAGCGTCAAAAAATATTGATTAGATCAAAAGTTAAACAGAGGAAACTTATTTATGACTTTTGAATTAAACATTTATAAACTGCGTTATTATTAGCAGAACGTTTTGGCATCGCATCCTCTCATTCGTTATCACTCACACGAAATGTGGAATCGGTAAGTTGAATAGTTTACAAGTTATGGTCTTATAAACAAATTAACTAGTTATTAGTCTGGACGATCCCGAGGATCTTCCACAAACGCACTGATTTTTTTCATGGTAGATTTTATAATAATACATTGAAATCTATAATTTTTTTTTAATTTCAAATTTGCAACCTGGAAATTTTTTTATTTTTTAGCCTTAGTTGCAAAATGAAATATACGACGCACGAGTGTGATATAGTTATATATTATTACATATTCGGAAAACTTATGAAAAGAGCTTGAAGTTAAAGAAAAAATCGTCAAAATTCGTTGAAAAACAACGGAGTTATAGATTGTCAACAAATTAGGTTGGTAGCAGCAAAAAAAAATAATGTCATAACCGGCAACCCGAGTACTTTCCCAGGTAAAAATATTTTATTTGTGGAAGCATGTTAAGTGCATAAGAAATATTGACAAAAGTCAGTGGGTCGCTTGATTTCCGGCGAGCCGTGGCGCGGCGGAAGGGTGGGGGAAGCGAACGACAGCGAGTCCGAAGAAAATGACGATAATAATCATAGTCCTGCCGTTAAATATGGGAAATTAGCTTGGAAATAATATATTTGACAGTCTGTCAATGACAAAAGTCAAAAGTTATGCTCAATGAATCCGACTATCCATATTTGTACTATTTAATAGACCTGAATAGGAGACATTTTTGAGAAAAATTCAACTCTATGTTTTGGTATGTTGCTTGCGCCCCCTAGCGGCCGAGCAACGAACTTGAAAACTATTTCCAGCGATTTCTCTTGGTTGATTTATGCATCAACATTTTTTTCCCGAAGTTCTAGGGCCTACCTATATACTTTCCTTAATATCGTATCTCGCCGACCTTAATGGGACACCCTGTACAAATAATGTTATTGTTTTTAAATGTGTATATTTATTTTTACAAGACCTATGTATGAGCTATTAAGCTGAAATGTCTCTATTATAAGTATTTGTTTAATTTGTTATAAATATGGAATAATATAAACAGCCAACAGATTAAATTACAACAATAATTACAATGATAATTTTAGAATTAATAATTTTTTTTATATGTCTTCATAAATACGTTTTTAATGTATACGTGTATATATCTTTCACGATGTAAAAATGACTCCCTATTGTAATATGTTAGAATAGAGAGAGAAATTTGTAAGATATTGTTATATTTTTATTAATAAATTAATTAAAGTTAATAGTAAATAGTAAAAAAGTTATTTAATAAAAGATATTATAAATCTAAACAGTTCTCAACTTTAATTTATGTAAATACCCACTGCCACGAGTTTGGAAGCTTCTCCTTTAATAAAAAATTACTTATGCATTATTTATACCACAATCGCTTTTTATCCCACTCTAGATATATTAGATCTTTACTAAAGGTCCACTGCTAATATAAGTTGGCCCCACAAAGCTCATATAAATGCATGCAGTTCACTTAAATAAATGATTTTATTATCGGAGGTTCCGGGCCGACAGAAAAGGATACAAGTGATTTTAAATAAGGAAAATATGTTGGGAAATCTGAAAATAAACTTCTTAAAATTGATAAAAACACGAATTAAAAAGTTAAATCTACTAGTAAGTTTGAAGACGACGCTCTACTAAAATAAAATAATTACCTTTAGTGGATATAATTAATAAATAACATGTACAGGGTGTTCTTAAAGAAAATGGCAGAATGGTTCGGGTAAATCTAGAGCTAAAAAGAACATGTCGAATGTCGAAAAAGTTACAATTGACAGATTTTCTACTAATACAGGTGTAACTTTTCAACCACTTTTGCCCTTTGGAGGGGGTCGACATAAGTATTTCTTAATTTATTTATTCCTAAGTCTTTTTTGTTTGGCAAAAGAGTATTGATGTACGAATCAATCCGCGGATTCTTTTAAATCGTTTGCCTTTCTCACTTTTTGCTTTAAAATTGACCATTTATTATCAAAAATAAATAAATTAAATTAATTAACATTCACTCACTCACTCAGTTGCAGCAGCTAATACAGACTGCTATGCTATTTTATGTCAGTTATCTTTCGTGAGATTTCCCAGTGCTTCCTTAGATCAACCAGTAAGTCTTATTCATAAATGCTCGCAAGCCATGTGACCCTCGAGCTTCAACATTACACTATTGGTATTGTCTACTAAAAATCCCTAAATCTTAGTACACGCTATAAGTATCCTTCAAAAATACATATATTCCTTTATTAGCTCCCACATGTTTGTAAGTATTCTTTGAATATTAGAAAAACTACGCCGCAGGGAAAACAATGTATCCCAAAAGTGAAGTGAGTGAACAAAAAGGTGAGAAAGTCAAAAATTTTAAAATGATACGTATTTCTGAATACTAAATTTTTTTCCAAAAAATAACTTGGAAGATGCTTGTGTCAACCCTCTACAAGGGGCAGAAATTTTCGAAAAATGGTTGAAAAGTTACAGTTGTGTTAGTAGAAATCTGTATAATATTTTACAATTGTGCTTGTTTGGTTTTCATTGCAGCCGGTTTTTCATACCTTGAAAGACGGTATCTCCTAAGGGGTGAAGAGTGTGTTTTCTTAGTTGTAAATTCACCGGTACCATTTATATCGTTTTTAAAATTCCCTGCACAGAATACTGAATATACGAATGAGTGATACAATCAGTACCATCTATGATCACAATGAAGAACTAACGTTATAAACCTGGTACAGTGTACCTGGTAGAAATCTTCTCTGCAGCAGAATAATCAATAATATAAGGCATCTACAAAAAGAAATTTATTTTATAAATATATACTATTATGAATACGATTTTTAAAATTAAGATGGCATTTATTCTGAAAAATATATACTGTTATATGAAAATCATGGATTCAAGACATTTACGCTATCTTTAAAATCGTTATTGCAAATCTCAAGAAATATGAAATATTATAGAAATTGTCTCAATAAAAAGATTACTTAGTGGTTCTCACAAGATATGCTTTTGAAGAAACATTTTTTTTGTAATTGCTCTTATTGAATTTTATCTCAGGAGACAATGCATCTGTACAACCAGTCAAACTTAGACAAGAAACTACTAGATGGCGGGTCTCTTGTAAAATCCCTATCACCTCTGTTGAAAATATAAATAAACATAAAAGGGATTTTATTAGAGAGTCGCTATCTACTTAGTAGTTTCCTATTTAAGTTCAACAGGTTGCCTAATTATATTACATAATCTGTCTACCTCGAGCGTGTGCTTTATATTATCATCTAGACAATAATTCATGAGTAATGGCTATCTTGTGTATATTAGGAATGTCTTGAGTAATCATGATAAAAGGTTGTTCGACATCACTATTTTTAAGAGGTTTTGACTTAATGGTATGTACGTAGATACATGTCATTATATCACCTCATTTTCATTGTTAATATTACCAGAAAAATTGTTAATTAACTTATACTGTAGATAAGATATAGTAGATAAAAGCTATACAGTATGTATCATGTTCCAATCTTAAAATAGTTACTTCAAGCCTATTAAGCAATTTCCCTACTACGTTTTGAAATGTACAAAATGAATCAAAATGCTGGTAAAATTTAACTGGGCAAAAGTTATATTTATTTAGATATTTGTAGTAATGGACAAATGATAGTTTATAGGATAACCAGTTGTATACAGTTCAAAATAGTTGAACATTTTATTAGGAGAAAACTAAAATGAAAATCTTTAATCAAATAATGCGAGCAAACCTATTTCAGTTTTAAATTAATTTGTGAATGCAATATGAATTTATGAAACCACATTTATATTCAGTTCATTTGTATTGGATCATTTGGTTTTTGCCTTTATTCAAAAACACTGACTTTCAAAACATGGTTATTTATGGATATCAATTAAGGTTGATACTATCTCTTATACTTTTGGTCTATAGATCTCCAGAAATGAATTACAAGTTTTTTTAATGACGCTCTTGAACGCAAACTGCTGAAGCCATTTATCGAATGAGTGATATAAATAAAGATCTATTTAAAACTGATGATCAGTACACTTTAATGATATGATGTTCATTAAATTGTAGCGGAACACTTGTAACCAATACTTCAACATCGTTTATAGATAAAATTCTAACTTCATATGTTAATTGTACCTATTATTGCATTAGTGGTTGAACTTGTCGAGTCATGATGTTTTCTTATGAAGCAGATTAAAGATAACGTTAACTTTTTAAGTTAACAATTATTGCTGATGCTACTTGATATAACATTTTCCTTTAAAATCTGTTCCATCACAAAGAAGTGGTGTCCATAGGTTGAGGGATCATATAAGATTGCTTATGAAATTAGGAATAAAGCTAAGACTAAATATAAGAGAATCAAATTATGGGCTAATTGGGAATATTATAAACAGTTTACACAAATTGGTCTGTTACTAATGAGAAGCATTTCTTTATAACATTTGTTATAATTGTTGTTCCAAAAAATTATGGAACAAGTTAAAACAGGAAAATAGAAGTTTGTCTCACGTCACATCTTGATAATGCTGAAAATTGATCAATTAAAGACATTTGAGAATTATCTACAATTTGCACTAGTACAGAATTATCGCTGTTCGAAAACAACAAAGGCAATTCGTAATAAACCAATATTAAAACATAGAACAAATTAAATGTAATTATTAAAATTTTAACAATTGAAAATGCATATATTAATATTCAGGGTTTAATTGCCAGCAGGTGTCGTTTGTCAGACATTATGTTGCTTAAAACTGAGATTGAAATCGAATCTTTATTGTCACAGTTTCTCATTATCTGTACTACTAGTTCAGGGAACTTTTTATATAGTTGTAAATACGGTTTTATTGTTAAATGAAATGAAAATATTCGACTATACTATATCTCAAATATCACTGTTATCAAACGCTTAACTAATAGATAGAATTCTTCAATTATGCAAATTGTTCAAATTTCGTTAGGTATTATTACAGACTACTTATGTCGTGCTTAAACATCATGTTATTGCTCCAACAATCTCCATGAGTAATAACAGAATATTTCGTTTTACTATCTGTAATCTCTAGTAAAAACTCTTTGTGATTTTGTAGATATAGTCGCAACTTTTCTATCACGGCATCATCAACTCCTGGTTGAAGACTTTCAATACAATTTTCGTATAAATACTTTATCCCTTTTTGAGTAACCTCGTTCTCGACAATCCTCAAAAATATATCTACCAGCCCTTTCGCCAAATCGGCGTACTCCTCAGGGTGTGAAGCTTTATAAGCGAATGATAAACCGTGGAACTTCCCGTATTCCCTGAAGATAAGTTCGTAATATTCCTTGCCTAAAGGCAGTTTCTTATCGTGATTCTGGAANCCTCAGGGTGTGAAGCTTTATAAGCGAATGATAAACCGTGGAACTTCCCGTATTCCCTGAAGATAAGTTCGTAATATTCCTTGCCTAAAGGCAGTTTCTTATCGTGATTCTGGAAATGCTGAAACTTCAAGTTCTCCATGACTAAGTACTCAAAGTTCGCGTTGGAAAATGTTGCCAAACATTTGGGCACTTTCTGGAAGCGGTACTTCATCGGAATTTGTTCTTGGAACTTGTCTAGAGTATGCCATACTTTCGAGTAAAAGTAAATCTCGTTCATATAAATATCCTTAACTGGCATTACGTCTCTGAGTGCCTCGTCCCTAAAAGCTTGCTTCACAATAACATTCAATTCTTTGCGAGTTTTTTTATTCCTTAACGTTACGAAAATCACTTCTCCAGAGAATCCCTCACCCTTCTTGTTCGGATTGTGACAAGCTATCTCGAAATTCTCCTCATCTCCATCAACCAACTGTTTCAACGTCTTACAAACTTCTAGCAGAATGTCGCTAGATACTTTTTTGGTATCTCCCATTCTCGAGCACAATCACAACCGAGTAAGATTATGTGCGTTCTCATATTTAAAGTAAATGTAGTGATACTATCTGCCGATACAGGATGGCTTACACAATTCATTCTTTCAAAGAAAATTTCATAGAACATTTTGCAACAATGTTAAGGTTGTCGTTCACTTCCCCGTTGCAACATGACTCGGCCCGCATCAAAATACGGATGGAATTAAAATAACACGACTGAATTAAACTAAACAACGCCTATGGAATCTGAAAGGATAACTTCCAATTTAAATAAAACTATTATCCTTAAATTCAACAGAACAAGGTTCTATACATATAGTATAAAATTTAAACCTACTTTTACATAATTTCAGTTTTTAAATTGTATCCTACATTGCTATAGTCTGTTCAGAAATGAAAGAGAGTAATAAAAGCTCATTATGTATGCAAATCGTAAATAAATGTAGTACTGGTGCTATATTCAATATTTTTATATTATGTATTTTCCGTATAGATGAGACCTACTTTCAACAAAACTTTGTGCGATCGGACTGTACTAAATTGTAGCAGGTAGCTAAAATTTAATCCCCGACAATCCGTCTTTATCTATGCCTCTTCAATTTCTCGGTCCATTTCTCTTATAAGTAAACCATATAAAAACAGCATTTCAAAATATGAGGCTACTTTAAGCAGCATAACCGGATTAAGAGGGTTTTTACTAATTCAAATAAAATTATTCAATATTATTATCAAAATATTTATTTAAATTTAATGAATAGACTTTTATTCCACACAAAAATATATGTATTTTGAAAATTCAAATTATGGTGAGTAAATGTAGTGTTGTATAAATGTACAATAAAGAAAATAAAAAAGTAGGTATATTAAAATTCATCCTCTGAATATTCTGATGAATTATCTTCGTCTCCTAGATTGATAACGATAGGTTCCACAGTAACGTCAATTAAATTATCGAGTTCCCACATTTTCTCCTCTTCTTTTTGTACATGATGTATACATCTTTGCCAGTTATCTGCAGTTACTCGTTCCAAGGAATTTTTTAACAAAATTTTCACGTCACTTAATTTAAACGTCGTATTATTTCGCGCTACATCTCCTTTTACCTGCGCCCAGACTAATTCGATTGGGTTAAGTTCACAGTGATAAGGTGGTAACCGTAGTACCGTTATTTGGCGATTTGTTGCCATTTCATCGATAACATATTTTTTCTGATCTTTATTAAGATTGACAAGTGTCAAAAGTTCCTTTTTCACCATATTTGTTTCAAAAGAAATGTTTTTTCCGGATAACCATTGAATTATATCGGCTTTCCTCCAAGCAGTCGTAGGCGTCCGCTCGGTCTGCCGTGAATGGTAACTGGCATTATCCATGACAATTACAGACCCCGGAGGAATAAGATCCAACATCTGTGTAAAATACTCTTCGAAAACATCTGCGTTCATGTCTTCGTGATAGTCACCTGTATTTTTAGATTCAAATAAAAGTAAACCGCCATCTACAAAACCACTGGCACTACCTATATGTGTCACTATTAATCTTCGCCCTTTACCTGAAGGTGCCTTGAACCCTGTTGAAAGTCCATCCAAAAATGCTTGTCGAAAACTTTTTACATTTTTATCTTGCCATACTTTTGTTACAGTATATCCCTCGTTGACCCAAGTTTCGTCTAGATAATAAATATTCCTCCCTTCGTCACGGAATTTTCTAATTGATCTTAAGTAGGATCTTCGCCAACAAATAATTTCATCTTTATCGATAAGAACTGACTTCCTGTTCTGCTTTTCCCAGCAAAAATTCAACTCTCGTAAGACGGCCCATAATTTGCTTCTACTGATTTTTGGCAAATCGTTGTCCTCTGAAAGTTCACTTAAAATTTTGTTTAGCGTTGGTATTTCTTTTTTAAAATAAAATGAGTGTACTTTTCTGCGAATGACATTTTTGAAGAAATCATCTATAACGACTTTTGACCTCCCTGTAGATGATTTTGGGGGATTTACAGTATCTTGTTCATTTTTTGTTTCCTTTAAAAGTCTGTAGATAGTCGATTTTCCAATCCCTGTCATTTTGGAACACTTTTCCACGATGTCGTCAACACTGTTGGTAGGATTTTGGTGTTTCAATGCATTAAATACATTTAATATAATAATCTTCTCATTCTGAGACAGCGCACATCTTTTCACGCGTTTAGCAGGTACGTAATCTGATAAGCTCGACATTTTACCCAAACAATATTATATCCACTGGCACAATAGTCACTAAACACAAGTCGAATTTTACTCTACTGCACTAGCATGTCTTCGTATATTCAGCTCTAAGACTGGATTGATCTGTCACAATACACTGGCTCCTGCCCTATGATGTATCCAATAAAATATACTAATGTACACCCATTACCTGTTAGCATTAGTGTTACCCGATAATTACCTGAAACGAAATATTAGCACGCCCATAGCCGGTTTTTATCTCGGGGTTTTATTACTCTCTTTCATTTCCAAACAGAGTATAGTCTAATGAAAAATTAAAAGAAAATGAACTTGTTTCGTTTGTCCACCTCTATAAAAGGATATTAGCAGCAAATATACCCTTATAGGGTATGTATAATAATAAATCAGAATACCACCTACCTACCTACCTATTTTTTTACCTACCTTTTAATTTTCGAAGGTGCTGAACACGAACTTGAAGCATTTTTTAGGATGGATTCAATTTAAATAAAAATATAACTGTGTAATTTAAATTAACCAGGACATTAAAAGAATGTCCTGGAGATAACTTGTACTATCTGGATAAAACAGAAATATATTTTCAAAATTTTGAGGTAATGCCATTTAATTTAATATTATTACTATTTTGTGTCTAATCCATAACAGACTTTTACTCTTAAATTGTTCCTCCATGATTGTCTTTCTGTCTCGTTGGCTATCTGACTCACAAAAAAAAAATACCTCGAGTTAAGATTAGCTACTGGGTGATGCAAAATAAATGTCATCTCATATTTTATCCACTGTTTTCGGAGATATGACAAAATATGAGAATAAAAAGTATGCCTTATATTGTGAATGGTGCATGTCGATATATTAGAAAGCATATCATTCGCTGCCAAATATTTGTCACGGCCATATGAGCTATCCATTTGGACTATTCAAAAGTGAGTATTGTTCGAGTCCTGTGTTATAAAGTAGGTACGTATGTACTAGTAAACAAAATGTAGGAGACACTTATTGCAAATTACTTTGCCATGTGGAAAAAGGAATATCCAAGCAAATATTTAAAAGAATGTCTGATAGTTGTATTTAATGACTGGCGAATAATGATGTTAAAAAAAGAAAGATATTAAGCATTTAACAATTAATTTATTGTGGTTAATTTACAAAAAACCATTTTCATGAAAATGGTTCACCAAATCTTTGATAGCTTTATTGTATCCATCTTTGTCGTAGCCGCCTTGGAACATTTTGTCGAATTCGCCATTTTCTATATCTGTAGCGGTTTTCACTTCATCGTCGTATATGAATTTAACTTTCCAAACCATCAAAGCCATGTTCAGTCCGAACTTGCAAAAAATCTTCCAGTCCTTCTTCAGTTCCTGCAGAGGGTAAAGTTTCCCAGAGTCACATCCGAACTGCTTAAGGGTTTCGGATAAGCTGTCGTGGTAAATTTGAAGATAATAGTCCAGATCCTTTAGAACTTCCCTCGAAGCTCCCGAGTAAAAGCAATATGAGAGGTCGCAACAAGGAGATGTGGGTCTTGCCAATTGAAAGTCAAGGAACCTTACATCCGTCACCTTCTTGGACTCCTGTAGAAAGAATTAATAATTGAAATATAGGCCAGGAAAAAGAGCTGGGAAATGACCATTTCGCGACTTTTTGTTTCGGCAAGCTGAATTTATCACTATAGATGCTAAATATTATGTACAATAACATATTAGTTTCCACAGTCATAAAAATGGGGGGGAAGATTGTTTACAGGGTGGTTAATTGTATAATTTTTACATAAATTTACGTTTTCCGCTTATAACTTTTTTCCGTTCATTTCCACGAGTAAAGTACTTTTTTTCGTCTTCAAAAGACCTACAAAACTAGCTCTCGAGCGTCAAAAAATATTGATTAGACGAAATCTGGAATCGGTAAGTTGAATAGTTTACAAGTTATGGCTTTATAAACAAATTAACTAATTATTAGTCTGGACGATCTCGATCTCGACGATCATCTTCCACAATCGAACTGATTTTTTTCATGGTAGATTTCATAATAATACATTGAGATATATCATTTCCTTTTTAAATTTCAAATTTGCAACTTGAAATTATTTTTTATTTTTAGCCTTAGTAGCAAAATGAAATATACAACGCACGTACGTTATATACTATTACATATTCAGAAAGCTTATGAAGAGCTTTAAGTTAAAAACAATCGTCAAGATTCGTTGAAAAACAACGGAGTTACAGACAATAAAAAATATATAATTTTCAAGCGAATTTCGCTTTTTTAACGGCAGGATTAGGATATTATCGTAATTTTTTTCGGACTCGCTGTCGTTGGTTCCCCCATCCATTCGCCGCGCCACGGTTTGTCGAAAAATCAAGCGACCCACTGACTTTTGACAATATTTCTTATGCGTTTAACATACTTCCACAAATAAAATATTTTTTTCTGGGAAATTCCTTGGGTTGCCGGTTATGATAGTATTTTTTTGCAGTTAACAACCTAATTTGCTTAACAATAGGCCGTCAACTTTGTCAGTCTGTAACTCCGTTGTTTTTCAACGAATCTTGATGATTTTTTTAACTTAAAGCTCATTTCATAAGCTTTCCGAATATGTAATAATATATAACTATATCACGCGCATGCGTCGTATATTTCATTTTGCAACTATGCCTAAAAAATACAAAAAAAATCCAGTTTGCAAATTTGAAATTTAAAAAGAAAATGATAGATTTCAATGTATTACCATGAAAAAAATTAGTGCGATTGTGGAAGATGCTTGAGATTGTCCAGACTAATAACTAGTTAATTTGTTTATAAGAGCATAACTAAACTATTCAACTTACCGATTCCAGATTTCGTGTGAGTTATTAGACAGTGATAAGGAATGAGAGGATGCGATGCCAAAACGTTCTGGTAATAACGCAGTTTATAAATGTTTAATTCAAAAGTCATAAATAAACTGCTTCTGTTTATAACTTTTGATCTAATCAATATTTTTTGACGCTCGAGGGCTAGTTTTGTAGGTCTTTTGAAGACGAAAAAAAAAAGTAGTTTACTGTTTTCTCGTGGAAATTAACGGAAAAAGTTATAAGCGATAAACGTGAATTTACGTAAAAATTATACAATTGACCACCCTGTAAACAATCTTCCCCCTATTTTTTTGAAACAACAAATTATTTATACAGTTTTTTGCAAAGTTCCTAGGTATAAGAGTTTAGGTTATTATAAAAAATGTTTCTTCTATAGTTCTTAAAATTGAACATTAATATTTGACAAGTATTTAAATATTGTATGGGCAGTAAAATTTAGGGACTTTCGGTACCTAACGTTAATATATGATTTTCACATATTTTGGAAAATTGAGTGTTAGGTTAGGTTCAGTTAAATTAAATGGTTAACATCAACAACAATTGTTTATATTTATTATTGCATAATCGCAGTCAATTGTTCAAAATTCCCCATTTTATATATTGAGGAAGTAAAATAAAATTTATTAATTGGGTTATTTTAAGAGAAAACGTTTTTGGTACTACCTAATTATAGTGATGTTATAAGTGTGTTCAATATTAATATAAAAGCGTTAGAATAGCTACGTAAATTTAAATAGATATTTATTCTTATCATATCTCAAATGTCACTATTATCAAAGCTAACTAATAAATCACATCTCACTATTACATGCTTTTCTTATAAGCATTATTTAATATTTATATCCATGTTAAAATACAGTTAGTTACTATCACTGACTACTTACGTCGTATTTAAACATCATGTTACTGCTCCAACAATCTCCATGGGTAATAACAGAATATTTCGTTTTACATTCAAAAATCTCTAGGATCAAATTTAGATAATTTTGAAGATATGGTTGCAACTTTTCGATCACGGCATCATCTACTCCTGGTTGAAGGCTTTCAATGCAACTTTCATATGAATACTTCATCGTCTTTTGAAAGGTCTCATTCGTGATAATTTCCACGTATAAATTTGTCAACCCTTCTACCAAATCGACGTACTCCTCAGGATGTAAGGCTTTATAAGCGAATGATAAAGCGTGAAACTTTCCGTACTCCTTAAAAATTAGTTCGTAGTAGTCCTTGTCTAAAGGCAGTTTCTTATCGTGATTGAGGAAATTCTGAAATTTCAGGTTTTCTATGACTAAGTACTCAAAGTCATCATTCGAAGCTGTTGTCAAGCATTTGGGTATCTTCTGGAAGCGGTACTTTATCGGGATTTGCTCTTGAAACTTGTCCAACGTGGGCCAAACCTTCGAATAAAAGTAAATCTCGTTCATGTACATATCCCTTATTGGTGCCCAATCTCTGATCGCCTGATCTCTAAATGATTGCTTCACGATAACATTCAATTCCTTGTTAGTCTTTTTGTCCTTCAATGTTACGAAAATAACTTCTCCCGAGAATCCTTCACCTTTCTTATTGGGGTTGTGATAAGCTATCTCGAAGTTTTCATTATCGCCGGACACCAACTGTTTCAACGTCTTGCAAATCTGCGGTGGAATATCGCTAGACATTTCTCTGGTATCTCCCATTCTCAAGCACAATCACAACTAAATAAAATTATGTGCGCTCGCCTATTTAATGTAGATGTGCTGATAATATCTACCGATCTACAGGATGGCTTATGCAATCTGAAATAATTAATAAAGCTACCACTAAATATATACCTTTCGTAGACCATTCTCTAACAGTGACTGATAATATTTAATAATCGCCCTGATAGTTTTAGAATATTTGAATCGTGTGCCATCCCCTACCAAGACATTTTGTTTATGTCCTTTAACGGTTTAGTCTTGTCTCTATCTTGCTATAACTGCGTAGTATGATAATACCCCAGATTGTGTAAGTTTTTTTATCTCTTAGCGTTACGAAAATAACCTCCCCCGAAAACCCCTCACCTTTCTTATTGGAGTCATAAAAATCTATTTCTACATTTTCCTCATCTGCGTTGACCAACCGCTTCAAAGTCTTGCAAACTTCTGGGGGAATATCGTTAGACATTTCTTTGCTATTCGCACAGATTCGAACACAATCACAACTACGTGAGCTTGTATATACTCTCCTTATTTATAGCAAATCTCTTGGTAATATCTACTGATACAGGGTGGCTCACACAATTCGAGCTTTTTACTTCATATTTTATTCCACTAATGTTCTACGACTATTTTGATATGCATTCAAAAGAGAAATAACGCCCTTGTTACTTATAAATATCTTTCGCGTCCTAGCGTAAATTTAAAAAGTATCCTTATAAAAATATATTGTTATGTTTTATATAAATGAAGGATGTATTTATGAGTTTTAAATAGAAAAAAATCTGTAACTGTACGAAAGCGTTATAACGAAACGACAGAACTGTCAAATTCAAAACATAATTTGAGTTTGCATACTCCAGAAATTATGCAAATAAGCTCATGTTCTACAAGTAGTAGCACAGAACAATAAAGAACAATCCCAAAATGCTAATAATTCAATAAAAGTTCTGACATGAGGATATTTGAAAAATATTGTACAATTTTGACAGTACTGTATCGGAAAGAAAAGTTTTTTCACATATAGGTTCGAAACATGCTATCAAACCAATAAATAAATAAAATATAAAGTACCTTAATGTAGAATGTATATGTGGAATCAAACTCACACGTTATTAAAAGCAGTTATGTGACGTAATTGTATTGACATGTATAGCTCCGTTAAAAATTTGAAAATTTCTTTGTGTTTAAATGTTCCTGTAGTAGAAAATCATGTATATAGTGTGTAAGAGACCCTTGTTAATCCATTTAAGATAAGTAATACCCAAAGCAAAGGTCAATTTGTTGTTTAGACTGTATAAATGTTCTTCGGAACGGGATGTTGAAAACTTTTGTCCATTTCTACCTAAAAAAATGCATAAAGGCTGTGTAAAAAGTGATGTATAGACAGAAATTTATTCCATGCATTAAAATATAAGTGTAATTTGGTAAAATGTGTTACATTGCAATATGAACTACAACATAACCTAGCAAGGTGAAAGTGGTATCAAAATATTCAGGAAAGGAAATATAAACAGTACATGCAGTCCAATTTTAAGTAAAAGCTAGAATTTCTAAAATAAAATTTTACAAAATTACAATTTATTGTTGCCATAGCAATATTCGTTTGTTTTTGTTTTGCTATTTAATCTCTGCGTGGGATTGAGTAGTCCAGTTCATTTTTGGCAGCGAGAGAACTCACATCGATAGTAGTGCTCCTGAAATGAAAAATGGTTATAACAACGAATTAACAAAATATTCAAGCACTTACGTAGTTAGCTGGTGGTGAAACGTCAAAGGCGATGGTGCTGTCATAAATCCGAAAGTGACATTTCTCGAACGTACATAAGCCCGAATACAACAAAAATTAGAAATCAACAAAGTTCCGAAATAGTTCAACAACAAATTGATTCTTAATATAAGTGATAAATAATAAAGGGTAATACAAATCAGTGCAATTAAAAATAAGTGCAGTGAGTGCAAATACGCCGATTCCAGAGGATACGCCGATGACTGTTAGGAGTACGAAAGCAGCTAGATATCCAGTCTACAAAACGAGGAATGCAGCGCGACTACGACGTGTTGGGAATACAAATTGTCAAAAGTAAGTGTCGACACACATAAAAGGCCTATCTGTACAAATTTATAAAAAAAAGCGCTATACAAATCATAACGTAAAATTTTCCATAATTTTAAATAAAGGTACCTAACAAAGTAGACATAAAGGGGGGATATACCACTGTATGAATTTAGTTTTAATGATTACAACAAAGTGTTCATTGTTAAAAGATAACTTGCTCGATTCATAATATATGACATTTGAAAAATAATTTCCATCTTTCATTTGCATAACAACATAATCTTTTATAACAAAACATAATATACAGCACGAACGAAAGGAACCCACACCCGAGACAAAAAATAATAAAAATCATAATCATTCTTCTCTTATAAACAAATAAAATATAATAATATCAATTCAATAATACAAATTACAAGTACCTAACAGTTATCAACATCAACAAAGATTAAGTATCAAACAAATATAATTCCAGGTATATGTTAGAAAATGTTCAAATTAAATAATAGACCTCTGTCGGAGTCTTGCACTTTGATTATATTTATCTCAAAGATTGAGGAGCGAAAATATTGGAAAATTTACACAGTCGTTATCAGCCTGTTGTCAATTAGTCATCAAAATTTCAGAATATTATGTTGAACTGAACCGACGATTCTTCAGTGTATGCTAAATAGGCCAATCATTATAGCTTTTTTTCGGGGAAAAAATACTATTAGAAGTTTTTCTGCGGAATATTGTTCAGGAACGTGTTATAAACAAAATATCAAAAAATCAACTCGAGACTAATTGGGAAACTTTATTAAAACAATGGTCAAAATTATGAAAAAGTAGTATTTCGACTGGCGTAAAAAACCTGTTATCCATAGAGAAAAAAAGGTTTATACAAAAGAGGTAGGTATTAAATAAATCTGTAAAATAAGACAAGTCCGATTAAATTCCGATAATTTGTTTATGCGCAAGAGCTCAAAAATGGTCGAAATTGTCCGCTTTTTTCAATTGCTAATAATTAATGCAATTTTCATCGCAGACACTTGTAATTCAGGATTTTTGAAGCTTTTTGCACCCTTAAGTGGTAAAAATTTCAGCCCAAAAACTTCATTAGCTTGGCGTTGGCGGAATTTGTTATCTAAGAAGATGCTATTTTCAATTCATTTTTCCTAAGCTCACAGGCGTTGTAGGGTTTCGATCATTAGTTGTTTTTGTACCTAAATAGTTGTATTGACATATGCATTTACTGATAATTTAATTTTTCAAATTTAATTTATTTAAAAATGACTGAAAAAATTTTAATATTTATTACATCGTAAGCGCACGTGCTAAGCCTCGCCTTCCCCACTCGTTCGCTAGACCAAGTAATAGAACACATCGCCGCTATCTTCTTTTTCGAAATTAAATAGTTGAATTCACCTTAATGTTAATGTAGGACATGAAAATATAGCTCTTAATGTATATTCTCTTCAAATTTCGGCTCTTAATATTAATAATTAAGGTCACTGCGATTAAATAAATAAAAAAAATTATCTCAGCTTCTAATCAACTTACAACAACGATTTTTTTTTTAAATTTGAAGAAAACTAAAGTAAAGAGGTTACTATTTTATTTTATAATAATTACCTATCTTAACAATTTAATAAATATTAACATTTTTTCAAAGTCAATTTTAAACAAATTGAATTTGAAAAACTTAGTTCTCGGTAAATGTCGATGTCAATACAACTATTTAGGTACAAAAACAACTAATGATCAAAACCCTACAACGTCTGTGAGCTTGGGAAAAATGAATTGAAAAATAGCATCTTCTTAGGTAACAAATTCCGCCAACATCAAACCAATGAAGCTTTCGAGCTGAAATTTTTACCACTTATTAAGGGTGTAAAAAGCCTCAAAAATACTGAATTACAAGTGTCTGCGATGAAAATTGCATTAATTATTAGCAATTGAAAAAAACGGCAATTTTCGACCATTTTTGAGCTCTTGTGCATAAACAAATTATCGGAATTTAATCTGACTTTTTTCATTTTATAGGCTTATTTAATACCTACCTTTTTTGTATTAACTTTTTTTTGCTATAATACCTTTTTTACGTGAGTCAAAAAACCACTTTTCCATAACTTTGACCACTGTTAAAACAAAGTTTCCCAACTAGCCTCAAGTTGATTTATTGATATTTTATTTATAACAGGTTTCCGAACAATATTCCGCAGGGAAACTTCTAATAGTATTTTTTTCCCGAAACAGGCTCTTTCATGTCTATAATGACTGGGCTAAAATAAATTTACCGGTTTTTGATGGTACTGATATTTCGTTTACTTTAAAATTTAAATAGTAATCTTTCGGAAGTCACGGATATTTTTCTCTATGAAATTATTATACGACATGAAGATGTATAATATCTGCAAAAAATGTACCATGTTATTCAGTTATTATTGAGGATAAGTCAAGAAATCTTTTCGATCTTTGCCAGTAAGTATCAGTACCATGGTTCCGCAGAATTAAGATTCTAAACCTACCACAGATATATCATAACTTCAATTAAGAGTAACAAAGTAGAGTTTGTCTGAAAAGCTGTAGTTACAGATTTTTTTAAAGTAAAATTAAACTTCTAGCAGTCCTCGAAGATCCGTACTTGTATTTTTAAACATTGCATGTACATATGTATGTCGATTGGAGTTTCAAGGCCATCTAGATTAAAATATTATCTGGCGTATGCACAATATTATTAAATATGTTTTAAAATATCATTTTTATCAGTTTTGTACCAATTTTGGATACAAAATCTACAGGGTGTTAGAAGTTTGACTCCCTTAATTTTAACAGACGATAGAATACATTAAAATAAACAACAAATATTATATGACATCGGTCGTAAACTCAACCATTTCCGAGAAAAAAAAATATCAAAATCTCCAACAAAACTTCGATTAATAAAGGAATATTGACATAACTGCGTGCATAGAATACCATAAAATACAATGTGCATCACTTTTTTGAACTTCTTAATGCTTAATTCTAACAAATAATAATTAGCGTTGTAATAAATTTAAAATTCGATAAAATTCATATCGAGCAAAGTGACAACGGCGCGGCGGATAACACGAGGTACTAAGGTGTCCAGCAATACGCAATTCAGTTGGTATCTGGAATTGGACCATATCTGAGTGTTTTTTGCATACCACTATTTCCGTTTCTTGAAGTGTTTTCCAGCGAATGCGCGAAAATTGGATTCGAAGATGTCGACCATTTTCAATAATGGTGGTGGACATTTTGAGCATAGGTTGTAGTTTGTTTTGTACTTGTGCTTTTAAAAAATACTGAATTTTGCTTTTTGGTAAGTACCTAAATTATTTTTAATACATACGATTATTTGGATGACGTGAATCTTTGGGTACTTTAATTCATATTTTTCAAATTCGTAATTAGGTTAAAACAACGACAAGGCAAGAAATTTAAAATCAATATTTTACTGATACTATTCCAAAAATGTTCGTGCATAATAATACATGACAATAAAATATTAGAACATATCAGTGTTTTTTTTTAATGTCTATCCCATAGGGAGATATGCGTTAATACAAGTTATTGGAAAAAAAAATAATTGTTACGAACTTTCACCATTTTAATGTTTTATTTTTAAGCATAAGAGATTTGCGACGATCAGAGAACAACAAGATATTGGTTATTTTAACAATTTATTTTGTTTAATTTTACAAAAAATCATTTTCATGTAAGTGATAGAGCAAATCTCTAACAGTTTTGTTGAACGCGGTTTCATCGTAGCCTGACTGTATTATCTGTTCTTGGACATTAATTGCTTCATCGGTATTGTCCTTCCATTCTTCCTCGTATACGAATTTCACTCTCCAAACCATCAGCGACATGGTTAGCGCTAGCTTGCAAAATCTCTTCCAATCCTCCTTCAGTGCCTGCATAGGAAAAAGTTTATCAGAGTCACATCCAAATTGCTTGAGGGTTTCGGATAAACTATCGTGGTAAATTTGGAGTAAATAGTCCAGATCCTTCAAGACTTCCTTCGATGCTCCCGAGTAAAGACAATAAGAGAGGTCGCAACAAGGAGAAGCGCTTCTGGCAAATTGAAAATCGAAAAACCTTACATCCGTCACCTTTTTGGAATCCTGCAGCAAACACATTTAGTTAAAAATATTAAGTCTAGTATTTATAGTTCTTGTAATACATCAACTAAAAATAAGTATAAATAGAACAAAATATACCACAAAATATCTTATAAGGGGTAAACCAGTAATACGCAAGTTTCAACTTAGAATTTTGTTACGTACTTTTTAATTCTGCACAAAAAACGTGCTTTTCATAAAATTGGCTAAGCTACTTAGTCCAGAAAATTCCACAAAGATTGGAAGAGGGTCATCTATGTTTGGTTTTGAAATTTACGTAGAACACATACAGAACGTAAAAACTGTGAGAAAGGTCAATTAGTTAATACTTTTAACGAAAATCAATCATTTGGAACATTCGGTCAAAAATTAGGGAGAAGAAAGATAGGAAGCACATAATAAGTGTTGTGGTTCTGTAATAGATAAATTGTAGAGGTAGCTAAGTAACAGTGTTTTTATAAAAAAGCAGATATCTCTGAATTGAATTTAGAAAAACAAATATACATGTACTTGACAACATAAATAAAGAGATAGAAACTTCACATTGTTCATAATTTTCCCAGTATTATAATAAAAAAAAGAAGATACAGTCCATTTAACTTGTCTTATGATGAACAGTTAAGCTGCATCATAAGAATAAGGTCACCATGAAAATAACTAAAACCATAAAATTAGCAATAAATCTAAAACATTAGATCTCAATCGGCAGCACTGTGTTAGGCTTATCTATTCAACTCATCAGATGCACCAAAGAGAACAACACATGCTGCTACGATACCGGGAAATTTAAATCTTGATGTTTTGAATACTTCAAGCTTTGTATACGTCAGATGCTGTACCTACAGCTTACAAAGGGTCAAAATATGTGTGAAAGATTGTATTTTTTCTGGCAATTAATGTATAAAACATATATTTAATATAAAATACTTTTAGAAGATTTTAAATACTTTTTTAAAATACAAAATACAAAATACAAAATACAAAATACAAAATACAAAATACAAAATACAAAATACAAAATACAAAATACAAAATACAAAATACAAAATACAAAATACAAAATACAAAGTACAAAGTACAAAGTACAAAGTACAAAATACAAAATACAAAATACAAAATACAAAATACAAAATACAAAATACAAAATACAAAATACAAAATACAAAATACAAAATACAAAATAAAATACAAAATACAAAATACAAAATACTTAAAAGTATTTGAAATACAAAATATTTTTGGGGTTATAACAATAGTATTTTAACTACAAAATACAAAATACTATTTTATATTTAAATTATAATTTGGTATATTTTTTTGTCAAAATGCGCCCAGCTCTGATATTGACTATGTTGTTTTTTGTTTTGCTACTGTCTTAAACTATACAATAAGAACTGTAACTCATAATATCACATTGCCAAATAATCAAGGAAATAGAAAATAACATGTAACAGATAAATGGAAATAATAAACAGAAAGAACCACAAAAACCAACACTTCGAAATTTGACAACTGACAACTAACAGCTATTTTCTGAAGAATACCTTTTCATTTATAGGGCAGAAACTACTACTATCTGAAACTACAGGTGGCGCCACCTTAGAAGTAGTCGTGGCGCGATCTTTCCTCTCTCTAATCTTTGCATTTGGTGTAAAAGGTCTCCTGTTAACTGTCAATGTTTTTAAATTAAATTATCAAATTTGCATGTATTTTGTATACCTGATAAGAATAATCAATGTTCGTGAAAATGTTACTTGTATAGTAAAAAATAAAATGTCATCGTATCTAGTGGACCACCTTCAATTGTTGCAATTTTTTCTTGAAAATAGAACGATTCAGCGAAATTCGGAAATTTGGATGGTGTACATAAGTGTTTTGATGTATAAAGGAGGTATATTGGGTTTACTAAAATGCACAGATGTACTTGAAATTTATTCCAGTGCTCCCTCTGTGCGTCATATTTTTTTGAATCTAGATTTTGAGATACTGTTGTTGAAAGTTGTTCATTTTAACATAGGTTTATATGACGAAGATGGACGGTGCTGCTCTTTTTTTGCCCATAACTCAGAAGAAAATGTAGAAATTGTGAAACAAAACTTTTCCATACATAGTACACAGTATTATCTTATTTTTTATGTAAAACTAATGTAAGTTTTGAACATAGTACAGCTGTATTAATTAGAAACAGAAACCAATAATTGCATTTCTGTCTGACTTGAGGATTAATGTGGCAACGTCGCAATCAGCTGACAGCAAGGAGGGAATACATTTGAAAGTCTTGATAAAACGAAATTGATTTCAAACATATACATTTTTCCTAAATCCCATGTACATTGTTATCAACAATAAATTATCCACAACAGATTATTTTTTGTAATGTTTTTAAAAAACTAAATTAATTAAAAAAGGCTAGGAAGCTGTGATATATTTATTGGAATAAAAATACAGTTGATAAATCCTTTGTACAGAATAACAAAGGTACATAAATATTTCTCAGCAAACTTTATATCTAAAAAATTAGTTATAGTTGCAAAACATTACTAAAATAGAGAGTAGTAATAATGTAATTTCTATCACAGAACCTTCAAAATTGCATCCAATATTTTCTTGGGACATAACAAACGCCCTCTATGACTTATTTAAAAATTAACCAAACCAGGATATATAAGGCCTTCCCAAATCATAAACCTGCCAAATTTTAATACGATTATGTCGATTACTTTTGGGGATACTGAGAAAAATCCTTAAAAGAGTTAATCAATGAATCTTGAAAATAAAAGAAAATACCTCCATATTGCCCAGAATGTTTTTACTTTTTAATATTCTGTTATCCTTTATGATCTGCAAAAATGGCCCAGGAAAAGTTGTATTTGATCTTACTGATTATTAAGTATTTACAAGTTTATGATAGTGACTCCAAGTTTCAATATTAATATAAAATTACACTATTTTGTATCATGGGGATTGTTAAACTAATTGAATTTTATCCTTATTAAACAATTAACATATTAATGTATTATTTATTTTGTATATATTATTTTATTAGAGAATAAACAATATTTATAGTTCTCCTTTTGGATGGGAGGGTTTCGCCATACCAAGTTTTTATAGTACCTACCTAACCTTCTGCGCTATAAGGAATGTATATTCTTGACGTTTCGATAACATTTTTAAAAAATGCATGTTAAAATACTGTTTACCTATTAGTGCAGTGCATACCAGGAATATTTTTTGTTACTTACGTTATACTTAAACATCATGTTACTACTCCAGCAGTCCCCATGAGTAATAACAGCATATTTTGTTTCAGCTTCTGCAATTTCTAAGAATATTCCTTTATAATTTTGAAGATAGTGTCGTAACTTTTCGATCACAGCATCGTCTACTCCTGGTTGAAGGCTTTCAGCACAAATTTCATAAGCATACTTTATGCTATTTTGATAAAAGTGTTTCTTGGCTAGAATCGAATACATGTTTACCAACCCTTCTGCCATTTCTACGTACTTTTCAGGGTGTAAAGCTTTATAGGCGAAGGATATACCGTGAAATTTCCCGTATTCCTTAAAAATAAGTTCGTAATGTTCCCTGTCTAAGAGCACTTTCTTCACGTGATTGTGGAAATGCTGCAATTTCAAGTTCTCCATAACTAAGAACATAATGCTCTCGTTCGAATCCGAAGCTAAACATTTGGGTACTTTCTGGAAGCGGCACTTCTCCGGAATGCGTTCTTGGAATTTATCCAGCCTGGACCAAACCTTTGTGTAAAAATATGTCTCATTAATGAAAACATCCCTCTGCAGCAACTCCCTGACCGAGGGCCCTCTGTAAGCTTGCTTCACAATAACGTTGAGCTCATTGCGAGTTCTTTTATCTCGTAATGTCACGAAAACAATAGCTCCCGAGAACCCTTCGCCCTTCTTATTAGGGTCATGGGAAACTATCTCCAAATCGCCTTCACCTCCGTTGAGCAATTGTTCCAACGTCTGGCGGACTTGTGGGTGAATATCGTTAGACATTTATTTTGTTTTTGGTATCGCACGGCGTCGCGTACAATCACGACTGACGTAAGTCTAAAAAAGCTCTCCTATCTTATCATATCTGCTGATATACAGGGTGGTCCTTAAGTAATTGTACATAGAAGTATGGTAGATTTGTGACTTTAAAATATTACAATTTGAGCCAACTTGCCTTGATAAAATATTGATAATAAGAAAGATACAGGGTGTTAAATTAATATTCCATTCAAACTATAATGTCAATATCAAAATGAATATTAGAGAGGGTGTTCCACCTAAGAGGGATTCTTCTGTAACTTTGCAACTGTAAAATGTATACAAAAAATGGTTGTAATAAAAGTTGCCTATAATCATGTGGGCTATGTAAAGAAAATATTTTTAGCTTTACAGGGTGCTCCATTTCGCGTGGGCGCTACAAAACTTTGTCTTTAAATGGAACGCCCTGTATATTAGTGCGTTTTTTAATTCCTTGGTTAATATTAGGTAGAGTTTATTAAATGTACATGGTGTTTAAAACATACCATTTTCGAGACAATCAGTTGTTTTTGAAAAAAATCACGATTTCAGCTCTCTAAATGAGGCTAGATAGCGTCTAAACGGTAAGAGTTGGAAACCTGCAGTTTTCACAGTTCGCTTTGGCATAAATTACTCTATCTTGTCAACTGTGATCAAAACGTGTACGTTATTTAGACTGGGAAATACTGAGACCTATATTTAAAAATCTTACGAGTTAAAAACTTTTTTTTCAAATGGAATGGCCTATATTAATTGAATTCAATTTTACATTCATCCATAATAATTAATATGGGTCATTCAATTTGAAAAAAAAAGTTTTTCAACACGTATGATTATTCAATGTAGGTCTCAGTATTTCCGAGTCTGAATAACGTACACGTTTTGGTCACAGATAACAATATACAGTAATTTATGCGAAAACGAACTGTGAAAACTGCAAAATTTTACAGTTGCAGAGTTACAGAGGACTCCTTCTTAGGTGGAACACCCTGTATGTACATTTTCTATACAAAGAAACGAGAAACGTTCTTAGGGAGATACACCTATTTGTGGTTGAATAGTGAGCTTCGGTTCGATGCGCTATAACTGCCGCAAGTCACAACTACTCATTTGTTGAGATGACGCAAACAACGATTGGCGATGAGCCGGCCAGCTAGATCCGTACCGGTGTCTGATGTCAACAAAACTACACACTGCAACCGACTGGGAACCAAATAAATTTTCGATTTCTCTACTAACAGTACTAACTGTTGTCAACAGCTGTGACAATCTATCGGCATGTGGTGCCACCTACTTGAATAGAAAGATCGAACTACATACTGCTGCGGGAACTTCGAATATTCTATTTGCACATATTATTTTGTTTATCTGTGAATTGTGAATGAATACATCAAAATCGCAAGAATTTGTTAAAAGTATATTTGTGTATTAAACAAATGTAGAAAATATACACAAAATATGTATACTATATGCCCTTCATTTGAAAAAAATAACTGTGACAATACCTGAAAACATGGAATTTGGAAAATATACTTGATACAAAATTACATTACTTTAATAAAACATATTTCTAGGATAAATACAATATTATAATTTTATATAAACGATAATGTAGACTTGTTTTATTAATTCATATTTCGATTACACATGTACACTTCACAACAGCGAAATTGATACACCTTAGGCACTCCGTTACATTTATAGTATAACTTACAGCAGAGAAAATATTGCAATTTGCAAAATGTACTCACCTATCTCAACGAAGTGTTTTCGGATTGGTGAATTTGAAGAAGGGGACCAATTGAGTGGCCAGCAAGATCACCCGATCTTCCCCATTAGATTTCTTTATTTTTATCTAAAAAGCTATGCTACTAAACACGACATTGTTAGTGTTACAAAATGTTCGGAATGCTTTTTATTATCGATTAGAGTATTGTTAGCAACAAGGTTGAGGGCACTTTGAAAATTGTTTGCATTAAAGTAATTTTAGTAAACATTTCCTTATTTTATATTTCCGGCACATTTCTTATAAAAAGTAACAAAGAAAGTACGTAGTTGTATTTGCAATTGAAAGAGCTTTAAAATAAAAAGTGTAACAACCTACCCTTCCATTTAAAAAAGTTGGGGGTTGATGCAACCCCCACATAATTAAAAATAAACCAACCTCTTTGTATAAAGTTTCTACTATGTATTATTATAATTTTGTATAATAAAGTAGGTATTTACTTTTCTCATTAGGGTGTGCAATTTTCTATTAAAAAATTTTATATTTCGAATTTATTATATTTTTAAGAGTAGTCAGAAAATAACTTAAAAAAAAATCAGTTACGTACTTATGAAATGAAAATAGAAATACACATCTTAAACCTGCCTTCCATTTTGATACCTTGTTGGTAGGTACACCTCAATCAATCAAAATAGAAAGTATATAAATAAAAAAAAAATACGCTTAAAATAATTCTATAATATATCAATTAAAAACTTTCGATAAAGAATGACAAAGAGATTTACAAATGCTTGAAAATGTTCTTATATGTATCATTGTATCGACATCATGGTGACTGATTTGAAAGGACATAAATATTGCATAAACCATGTTTTGGACTATATTGCCATACCTTATGCAACCAAACATACATTTCCATAAAAGCAATAATTAAAATAATAAAGAGGGCGCTTGTAGTAATAAGTAGAATTATCTCTCTTACACACGAGCGTTGTTTTACCGATCGGCAGCTGACAGTCAAACTTTTCGGCAACGACTTTGTGTGGAAAGATGTATTTAATAACTAGACGTAATTTAAAATGCCGCCCGTGTGCAAGAACGTTAGATGTATGATATACTGGCCACAGTGGCGGCGTTAGACAGGACATTTTATATTTGAAAAATTATTTCAACAAATCCAACTACCCCCTCTTAAAAAATTAATCTAAATATCCTGTAAGCACAGGTCTTACAACTTAAAAACTGTGAACATTGTCTCCACAAAAGTATTTGTACACAAAGTTTTACGGTCTTGCACTGGTTTTTCGTTAACAGCTTAACCTAGAAAGAAACAGATGTCTAGATGATGAAAAAAGAGATAGGCATGTATTTTATTAGTAAAATTTACCGTTCCAGGCGAAGCTCTGGTTAAAAAAATCTAAAATTGATTATAATTTCCAAGGAAAAGAAAGTATCAATTAAACATGAGTAATAGTTTATTTATTTTGTTTAATTAACTTCACAAAAAATCATTTTCATTTAAGTGATAGACCAGATCTTTAATGCTTTTGTTGAACGCATCTTTGTCGTAGCCAGAATGGAAAATTTTGTCAAGGTCGTCATCTTTTAGATCTTCAAAGGTCTTCAATTCATCCTCATATGTGAACTTCACTTTCCAAACCATTATAGAACTGGTAAATCCCATCTTGCAAAATACCTTCCAGTCGTCTTTCAGTGCCTGCAGGGGGTAAAGTTCCTGGGAGTCACATCCGAACTGCTTGAGGGTTTCGGACAAGCTATCGTGGTAAATTTGGAGGTAATAATCCAGGTTTTTCAACACATCCTTGGATGCGCCTGAGTAAATGCAATATGAGAGGTCGCAACAAGGAGAGGCGACTCTGGCAGCTTGAAAGTCTAGAAACCTTACATCCGTCACCCTTTTGAAGTCCTGTTGAATTGAAATCAGAAAGTGTAGCCTTAACAGTTTTTGTAGTGTCAATGAAAATGAAACAATGGATAACATACACAGATTTCATAAATATTGCAAGGCACTTGCCTAGTAATTTTATTTGGGACAGTAATTTTATTTTATTAATGTGGCAATAAAGTATTCTTGTAAGTATTCGTAAAATTTACTGGTCTTTAGGTAATTGGGAAATTAAATAAGAAGATACTTAAGTACCTACGTCTACCATTTTCTATTGACTAAAGGGATTCAGGTCGGGGGAACAGTTGAAATGAATTGAATTCCATATTTTTTTTTATTAAAATCTGGTTTTAGTTATAAGAATAATAATAAACTTTTTGCAACACACAAAACAGTGCCGTTGTGTAATGTTTTGAAATATTTCAAAAACATTAGGTATTGAATTTATTATTACACATTTAGCAATCTACAGAAAATGATAAATAGCAACGTAGGTACTTAAGTACTATCGGGTTTACTCAAATGCACAGATGTACTTGAAATTTATATAGCGTATTACCCAGTGCTCCCTCTGTGCGTCATACTTTTTTAAAAAAATTTTGTAATCTAGATTTTGAAATATTGTTGTTGAAAGTTGTTCATTTTAACATAGGTTTATATGGCGAAGATGGACGGTGGCGGTTCTTTTTTTGACCGTAACTGAAAAAAAAAAAATGTAGAAATAATACACAGTATTATCTTATGTTTTATGTAAAACTAATGTAAGTTTTGAACATGGTACAGCTGTATTAATTAGAAACAGAAACCAATAATTGCATTTCTGTCTGACTTGAGGGTTAATGTGGGAACATCGCAATCAGCTGACAGCAAGGAGGGAATACATTTGAAAGACTTGATAAAAACGAAATTGATTTCAAACACATACATTTTTCCTAAATCCCATGTACATTGTTATCAACAATAAATTATTTTTTGTAATGTTTTTAAAAAACTAAATTAATTTAAAAATGCTAGGAAGCAGTGATATATTTATTGGAATAAAAAATAAAGTTGATAAATCCTTTTACTAATATATTTAATAGGTTATAAAAACATCGTAATCCGTACCCAATATTTAGGGTTACAAAAAGTTTTCTTTACTTGATTAATATAATTAGTAATACTTGATAAAAGCATTTGTACGGAATAACAAAGGAACATAAATATTTCTCAGCAAAATTTATATCTAAAAAATTAGTTATAGTTGCCAAACTTTTGTAACATTACTAAAATAGAGATTAAAAACACGAACAGTGAGTAATAATGTAATTTCTATCACAGAACCTTCAAAATTGCATCCAACATTTTCTTTGACTTGGACGAGAGATGGGCGCGAGTGTCATTTAATTTCTTTAGAACTAAATGAACATAATTCTCGTTGTTTTACAAGTTCACATGATTTACGTATTTTAAATAAAGCATACAGGGTGATTCAGAACTTATCCAAAAAAAAATCTGGATGTTCAGGGGACTCTTACAAATACGATTTCGTAAAGAAAAAATCTAAAAGGGCAGTTCAAAAATAATTTAAAAATACACTTCTGCACGGCACTGGAAACTGGTTCACTGTAAAATCTGACCTCGCACAATACGACCGTTACGGCAACAGTGATAAAAACTGACAAAAACTTGAAAGAATTTCGCAAGGAAAGAAATAAATAGAATTTTATAGCACCTATTTTATATCAGCAAATTCAACTGATTTTGCCGCTATTGTTATTATTAATTAATGAAATTAATTTGTGATTTTAATTAACAAAATAATTTGACATACCTGATGTTACAATAACTGTTCAAAATTTTGTCCACCGACGTGTAAACACATTTGATCCTGTCTTACTAAGTTTCTATAAACTAACACAAATGTTGTTCTGCTTCACCATAACACATATGTTTCACCATAATACAAAATAATGTTGTCTTACTTCACCATGAATTAAAACGATATCCATCAACTCCGAGTTGCTATACACAAGCCATTTTTGACACTAACTGGGTACTAAAAAGCTATTATAAACACTACCGCAACGACGACTGTATTGGGAGTCGCAGACGCCACGTGGCTCACGCGTATTGCGAATGACGCTAGAGACTACAGTTGTCCAGCGATGTAGTGTTTAAAAGTAGTCCAACTTCAATAATTTTTTTCTCGGAAACTATAAGGATTTTACAAAATTTTTTTTTACGATATTGATTCCATTTCTCATGCTGCACCTATTCCCAAATTTTTTTGGATAAGTTGTGAATCACCCTGTATAAATCTTCGCGAGGATAATACGATATATTTGCTATATATAATAATTATATTGTACATAGTTTATACACAATACATTTTTGAACGCGTGCGCATCTTTACCCGAATTTGACGCGCAATATCTCCGATGTCCGAGGTAGGTTCGCAGTGTGTACAACTGCTAGTCAATTATTAGCGCTTCTGCCACTTCTACATAGTCTTTATGCGTTCATTAAATATAATTTAAAACTACTTAAATATGATATTTTTATGTTATTAATTAGTCAATATGTATGCTATGTGCATATGAGTAGATTTCTTTGCTATATAGATAATGTTTATCGCAAATAATTTCAATAGAATTTAATTTTTTCAAATTGGCAGCGAGCTTTAGTCCCATAAGAAAAGCATAGGACCCCCCCTGCGCTCCTCACTCCCTCGGACCCCGATATACCTCCTTAATTATCTTCTTTGATTTCCCAATTATCTAAAGACCTCTAAATTTCACGAATACTTTACAAGAATACTTTATTGCCACAAATTGATTGTACATTTTAAAAACATTTAAAATTATTTAAAAAATCAGTGTACGATTTTTAAAAAAAATCTCCCACTAGAGTGTATTTTGGAGTAAGTTATCCATGAAAAAATAGTCCCTACTAAAAAAAAGGTCATGCCCCAAATTTTATCTGAATCTTCTAACACCCTGTATCTCCGTAGGGGAGCGTCCTATCAGAAATTCTTATAGGGCAATGTTGATTATTTTCATCGGTGGAATACGCCATTAAAGTTTGGCAAAACATCATTGACACCCTGTATAAATTTTCAGATATTTTGAAATATAGGCTAGGTCAGATTTTAGTTGAGTTCAATAATTCACTTTACTGGACGTTATTTTAAGAAAAAAAAACTGTTTAGGTACAACCTAATAAGATTATTAATAGGGTTCAAAATGAATTCAGATTATGTAGTAGATAAAGGACTAACTAAGAAGAAATATGTAGCAGATAAAGAACTTCCTTCACATTAAGTATATCCCAAATTTCATTTTCACCAAACACATTTTCAATCTTCATGTTCTTTTTTGGTTTGTAAAAATTAATTAATATTGGCGTATGTGTTAAATATTATTTGCTACTTACGTCGTATTTAAACATCATGTTACTGCTCCAACAATCTCCATGAGTAATAGCAGTGTAGTTCGTTTTAGTTGCCACAATATCGGGGAGTAACTTTTTATAATTTTGAAGATATTTTCCCAACTTTTCGATCACAACATCATCTACTCCCGATTGAAGACTTTCAATACATATTTCATATGAATACTTCATACTTTTTTGAAAAAACTCTTCGCTGATCGTACGTAAATACACATCTATAAGTCCCTTCGTCAAATCAGCATATTCTTCAGGGTGCAAAGCTTTGTAAGCGAATGATAAACCGTGGAACTTCCCGTACTCTTTCAAAATAAGTTCGTAGTATTCCTTGTTCAAATGCAGTTTCTTATCGTGATTTTGGAAATGCTGAAATTTCAAGTTTTCTATGACCAAGTGCTCAAAGTTATCATTCGAAGCTGTTGTCAAACATTTGGGTATCTTCTGGAAGCGGTACTTCATTGGAATTTGTTCTTGAAACTTGTCCAACGTGGGCCAAACTTTCGAGTAAAAGTAAATCTCGTTCATGAATATATCCCTTACTGGGATCGAATTTCGGATCGACTGATCTCTAAACGCTTGTTTGACAGTAACATTCAACTCTTTCTGAGTTTTTTTATCCCTTAACGTCACGAAAATAACTTCTCCCGAAAACCCCTCGCCCTTCTTGTTGGGGTTATAAAGAGCTATCTCTACATTTTCCTCATCTCTGCTAACCAACCGCTTCAACGTCTTGCAAACTTCTGGAGAAATATCGTTAGACATGTCGTTTGTATCTCAGTCCTAATCACAATCACTACTAAATGAGCTTTAGTATTCTCTCCTATGTTCTCTGTACACTGCTAAGGTATCGCTGCGGGGTCGGGTGCACGGGCGTTACAGCTGGAGGCGGAGACTATCGCTCTCCCACTACGATGATTTTACAGTGAACGTATTTAGATTGATTTAAACGAGCCACTAACGTTACAATTTTTACTTCAATAATTGTGTCAATTTAGAATTAATACAATTATTGTACCGCAATTGTACAAACAAATTTCATTGCAATACAAAATTGAATAACCGACATCCCGCGGACGTCAATTTAACGCTCCTTCTCTCTTTTGGTTTTATGAAAAAAAGTTATTCTTGATGAAGAGTTCTGCATTGCCTAAAACCCAAAATGAAATAATCAGATTTCAATTTTTTGCAGTCGTATACGAGGTTTGTCGAAAAATGTAAATTTTGCTCAAGAGATAAATTCGAGCGTGGAATAGTTTGAAATCATCTTTAAGTAAGTAATTATGATGAATTGAAAATTGTCAATCCCTTAAAACCACCCCCTATGACAGTAATCATTAAAAATTAATGTTGAAATATATTATTCAGCAACTTGGAATAATTTAATCATATACTGATATTAAATTAAGATCTATTTACTGTTTTAATTGTTTATTGTTTATTTATAAGTTTCAACCCTTATAAAAACCATCTCTTGCAAAAAAAAGCAAACAATTAGTTAAAAAAAATTATTTTTACTTCAAAATATAATACAATCTTTATTTAAAATGTAATGTATTTTTTTATCAAACCTTAAAAAAAATCCTACTGATTAAAATTTGCAGTCAAAAATAGGGAAAATAAGAATTTTATTTTTATATGGATTTAGATTTTTTAAATTTTTATAACAACAAATTTTTTTATTAAATCTTTCTTAATTTTTATCCTACAGAAAAAAACCCAAAATTTTCAAGAAAGCAAAATCTACAATTTTGTACTCTACAAAAATTTGTGTATCATTAATAGTTTTTGTTATTTTGAAGAAAAGACAATTTTTGCCAAAAATACAAAAATTTTCTTTTAACTTCAAGCTCCACTTTTTTTTCAAAACTAAGCACTTTAAACCGATCAAACTTCTAGAGCATATTACAAGTACATAAATAAAGTAAATTGTAAAGTGGTAACGATTATTTTCAATTGGGGTGATAATTGGGGGGGGGGGGTAATTTTCACGTTTTTTGTCGCCGAATACAATTCGGACCAACATTATTTTCATCATAACTCACTTAGGTTTGATGCTAGGGACTTATAAAAAATAAAAATAAAGGTTTTTTCAAGCACTTAAAAAAAGGTGCTATGGGTATTCCCTGAAAAATGCATTGGTCTTTGGTTATTTCATGTCCATACTTTCAATTTTGCGTTTGACGAATAAGAACCAACTTTCAACAAGCTACTACTCCGCTTGTATTGAGTCTATAGACACCATAAATACACCACTCTTTTTGTTTTTTTATAGGCTATATTTTCTGTACTCTACTTACTTCAGCAAATCTAATAATTATGACATAGGGAATTTGTTGGATAACGCAAGCATGCAAAGAAACACCCTGTATTCTTGCTGTCCTATTATCACCCTTGAAAAAGACTTGTTACGTAAAAAGCAGAAATCTATCAAAAGAAATATCTTGTATTTTTGTTGTTCATCATCCAAAAGAGGTGTAAAAATACCTACTATGCACAGCAGATCTTACTATTTCTACAATACGTATAGTAAGATTGTTTATTTAGGCAGTATTCTTGCGAATAGTTGTTGTTTCGTGTAATATCAACAATTATAAATATTGTTTGTGAAGTTAGGTATCTTTTGTATCTAAATTTTTGAGATCAAAAAACATTTGATAGAATTTTTTTATGAAATTTGTTTTACATTTATTTGAATAAGCATAGAACTTTCATGTCAAAGTAAAAAATGTATTTTAAACAAGAAACTGCTACAGAGATCTCTTAAATTAATGAGTAATAAATCAGAAACGTATTTTGTTCAAATAGCTGGAACTACAAAAAATCATTTTCGTACAAGCGGAAAAGTAAATTTCTAGAAATCTTCTCAAATGCATCCTTGTCATAACCATTGTTCTGAATTCGTTCTATTTCTTCGTCCGATAAGGTATCATTGAGATCAAACATATTTTCTTCAAAAGTATATTTCATTTTCCATATCATCAGGGACATAATGACGCCCATTTTACAATATTTTTTCCAATCATTCTTCAGCTCCTTAAAAGGATACAGTTGTTTAGCATCACATCCAAATGCTTTTAGGGTTTCAGACAGACTGTCGTGGCAGACTTTCAGAAAATAGTCCAAATCCTTCAGCAATTCCGTTGAAGCTCCCGAATAAAAGCAGTAGCTCAAGTCGCAACAAGGAGAACCTTCTTTTGACAATTGAAAATCGAAGAACCTTACGTCGACTAGTTTTCTGTCTTCCTAAAAATAATAATCAGTATAAATAAGAATCTAGAAAACTAATCAGAAAACAAAACAATAAATTGCTAGCAGTTGCAACAGCTTTTCAAAAAAAAAAAAAAAATGTATATTACTAAAATTTTATGATATACGTAGTAATCTAGTCTAATATAAGCAGTCGTTAAACATTTTACACAACGCTATGTAATAAGAATTTGTGTCGATTTGGTGATAAGGAACTGATAACTGTATCAAATAAATAACTGATAACTATCATCAAGGCTATCTAATTTAAAATTTAATTCAGTGTACCTCATATTCCATAGTAACAACAAACTATTGGTTATATTATCTGGTATCATTTTATATACAGGGTAATTTCACTTTAAATACAGAAACTGCAGGACTAGATTCTTTATAAAAAAAGTTTATAAAGCAAACTCTACTTATTTTTTGGCAACTAATCTATTCCTGCAGTTTCTGTGCTTAAAATGAAATCACCCTGTATACAGGTTGTTACAAATTCGCTTATCACTACAGGGATCTCGGAAACGGTAAGAGGTAGCTTAAATGGGGGCAAAGTTTCGTGATCAGGGGACCAACATTATGCCTCTAAAAAATCAAGGCTAACATGATCAGTTTTCGAAATATTTAAAAAACACCGAAATTTTGGAAATTAGTTTTTATTTTATTTCAGGCTTGTTTGAGGTGATATTGAAAAAGAAGAACACTTTCTCATGGCCACTTTTTGCCCTCTATCGAATGGCATAATCTATTTTTATATGTAACGTTTTGTCTCTCCAGGACCATCATCAACTCCATTTTTTTAATTACGACCCTGGAAATTTTATTACATTTTTTGCAAGCCTTCAAGACCCCCAATACTGTACTGACTCAGCCTGAACTAGATTCAGACGTTTTGTCTCGAAGAATTCATCTTCAGTGTATTCGTTCCAAATTTAGCTAATTTTTTTATTTAGATTTCTTTGTTTATTGAATGATCGTATACTGCAAGTGCCGTTAGACCCTGTGAAATCCATATAGTTATATAAGTTAATAGTAGGGTATTTTAACCGTCTGTGAGTCTCCCCCCTCCACTTTCGCCCTTGAAATGACATATGTGGTGACGTATGAGGTGACCGTGAACGACATTGAAGGTCACATAAGTTGGTCACCTTTATATGACCTCTATACATAGTTAAAATATTCTTCGTAGTTGGTAAATGACATTGATGGGTGGGTTGAAGCAATCACCTTCGTTGACCTCTATATTTTTTACAATATGTGCAGTGTGCGTACAATAGGGTGACATGTGACGTGATGCATTCGAATTGTAGTGGGATTTTTCTATATAATAGAGTAGATCATAAGAAAGAATTATATTTTCGTTCAGTGCCAGCCTTGCAGTTAGCGTCTACAATAGTTTACACTATGTAATTATAAAAAGTTGCACTTATTTTTCGAAGTGTGCTTATATTTTATACCAAAAATGTATGTATTGTAAGTACTGGTACACTAAGTACATAATTATAAAAAGTTATTACCGCACTTTTTTTTCTTCAAGGTGTACTTACAATTTGTACCAAAAATGTATGTATGTAGATATTAAGTATATAGTTATAAAACATTGAACTACCGCACTTTTTCTTCGAAGTGTACTTACATTTCCTACCAAAAATGTATGTATGTAAGTACTTTTAAACAGTTGCACACCACACTTGGGTCGCTCATGAACGGAACGGCGCGTTGAAGTAGCTTTGATGCATTGCACTGATGCAAGAGAGCCCCTTATCCTGGGTGAGGCACTTTGTTAATCACACTCGGTAACCCCTATGGTAGGTGGAAACCCGTCGGCTGGGGTTACACCATTCAGTTGCATCTAGAGAGTTCATCAAATCTGCGGTTGAGATTCCAGTAGTAACACGTAAGTGGCGCCATCTTCACGGAGTCATTCAAATTATTCGAAATGAATATACATTTAAACTGACTATATACCTAAATAAATATTTGAAAATTTCGAAAATAGATCTGCATAGGATAATTGGACCGAACATGATCCATTAGGTCAACGGTTTAGATGTACTATGGTTGTAACTAATGAATGATCTGCGATAATTTAATATTCAGATGATAGTTGTAAATTATATTCGGATAAATTAATATTTTGTATTTTCCATTAATTAGATATTGATAGACGCATATGATATACCAGAACATATTTACGATTTCAAATAACATTAAGACTGTCGTTTTCGAGATCGTTTTATAGACAAGAAATCGCATTTTTAGTAACACAATGATAGAATAAGTAGGTCCATCCAGGAAGTGACGAAGCNAAAAAAAAACCCTGTATAGAAATACGGTTGTAATAACGGTAAAACTAAATCACGAGAACACTGCATGCTCTGTATAACTAGGTGAAAATAATGAGAAGAAAAATTACCTTTTTACTAAGGGTTTTTTTCCACAGAAGGGAGGTCGAACCTCCACTCTCGACGAGGGCCTTCTACTGACGGAAACTGATAGCTTCGATTAATAAAACGGGCTCAACTTCTGTACCTTCAGCTCGTAAAGTCGAAATGTGCTGTCTATTTCCCAAAATAGTTTAATTCTCCATCAAACGAGAAAATACGGTATCCAGACAACCACACTACACTAGAGAATTATTTAGAGCCTCGATGAAAAAGTATCCCTTGCGGATGCTTCAAATAATGCACAAATTTTCCATCAAAGAACATGCAGCCATTTCGCCTTTGACAGTCACAGCGAGAATCAGAACGGAAACCAGAAATTGGTAGGGGGAGGGAACGAACACCGCGCGACGGAGAAATTCCTTTCAGTGGCCGTGGTACCACTGTCGCGAATTGAAAACGGACTAAGCATACGGGTGGCCGGAATTCGACCGCGGCAAGCGCGAGGAACCAAAGGTAGCGAGGTAACCAAAGAAGGCGATACAATGCGATTAAACGCTATTGTGATGATTTACGCTACCGCAAAATTAAACCGTAACAAATTGATACACCTTATTTGATTAAAAAATTGTCTTTTGTCAATACACGTTTTGGGAAGGTCGTTTTGGCTGTGCTTTTTGATGAAAAGTGCAATTCAAACTTCAAGTGTTTTTTTACCAAAAAAGGGTTACAGAACATGTAACAGAGGATATTTTGAATACAATGAATTCTTGTTGGGAACAGTATACGCTATCTTATATAGGTCAAAGCAAACCTACCTTTAAAGATGCCAAATGTAAAGCACTGATAAAATTTGGAATTATCAGTTAATTTTATTTTAAACTTTATTATTTTTAAAAAATTATCTAGTAGTAATAAATATGTTTTATAGAGTATATTCTAGTCAGTATAATTATAAATATTTACACTATTTAGTTAGAATCATATAAGGTTGTGGTTGTTTTTTTTTTGTGTTGTATTATAATTTCATAATAGGTAATGAATAATTTGCTATATTTGCTAAGACAGTATCTTATTTCTGATTTGCTCGATTATCTTTCATATGCCGTTGTTGTTTGTATAAGATAATTAAATATAGTATGAAATTTTATGTAAAATATTATTTTAATATACTTATGTAAATTAACATTAATAAATTGTATTTTATTAACATTTTTCTTAATAAAGGCATTCTGTATGAAAAAAAATTTATGTAATTATAAAAAGTTGCACTTATTTTTCAAAGTGTACTTACATTTTGTACCAAAAATGTATGTCTGTAAGTACTAATTTGTTATAAAAAGTTGTACTAACTACCGCACTTTTCCTTCGAAGTATTTTATGCCAAAAATGTATGTATGTATGTAAGTACTAAGTTATAGTTATAAAAAAGTTACTACCGCACTTTTTTTTTCATCAAAGTGTACTTACAATTTGTACCAAAAAATGTATGTAGGTATGCAAGTACTAATTTGTTATAAAAAGTTGTATCAACAACTACCGCACATTTCCTTCGAAGTGTACTTACATTTCCTACCAAAAATGTATGTAAGTACTTTTAAACAGTCGCACACCACACTTGGGACTTGGGTCGCTCATGAACGGAACGACGCGCATTGAAGTAGCTCTGTTGCATTGCACTGTTGCAAGAGAGCCTCACCCCTTACCCTGGGCGAGGCACCTTGTTAATTACACTCGGTAGCCCCTATGGTAGGTGGAAACCCGTCGGCTGGGGTTACACCATTCAGTTGCATCTAGAGAGTTCATCAAATCTGCGGTTGAGATTCCAGTAGTAACACGTAAGTGGCGCCATCTTCACGGAGTCATTCAAATTATTCGAAATGAATATACATTTAAACTGACTATATACCTAAATAAATATTTGAAAATATCGAAAATAGATCTGCATAGGATAATTGGACCGAACATGATCCATTAGGTCAACGGTTTAGATGTACTATGGTTGTAACTAATGAATGATCTGCGATAATTTAATATTCAGATGATAGTTGTAAATTATATTCGGATAAATTAATATTTTGTATTTTCCATTAATTAGATATTGATAGACGCATATGATATACCAGAACATATTTACGATTTCAAATAACATTAAGACTGTCGTTTTCGAGATCGTTTTATAGACAAGAAATCGCATTTTTAGTAACACAATGATAGAATAAGTAGGTCCATCCAGGAAGTGACGAAGCGTTATGCTAAACTAAAGCAACTTCTATTAATTTTTCGCATTGAAACATCACGGAGAACATATAAACATCAAAAAATGTACCTTTCCTGCTTTGTCCAGCAAATTTGTAGAGATGGTTAATTAATAATTGTTAGTAAGGTATGTGTTAATAGTTTGTTAAAAGGATTCTGCGTGGTGTTTACGGTTTACGGCTGGTATATAGTATCGTACGCGATTTACTGTATGTATGTACATATAACATCCGTGCAAAATTCAGGATACGTAAGATACGAGGTAAAAATATGCTTTTTTTTTCTTCCTTGTATTGTCAGTTGTCTTATACCCTAAAGAAAACTTATACCTAAAGTGGATTTTCAAATTTCGAAAACAAATCAATATCTCAGGTATACTTGAACTTAGAAAGACCAAATTTGGTACACGGTGTAAGTGTACCAGGAGCATTAATCGACAGTAAGTAGAGTTCAATTGAACCGTTTTAAAGAGTTGATACACTACTAAAAACGCTACACCATTAAAATATAAC
>NW_019416396.1:9867-20858 GCF_000390285.2 Anoplophora glabripennis | reverse complement strand
AAAAAATTTATAACTTATTTGTATATTTTGAATATTACAAAGAAAATAATGAAATTCAAGAATATATAATATTTCTTTATTACAGGTAAACCAATAAAAAAGCCAAAAAATATATAACTTACTTGAATATTTTGATTCAGATTTTGAACAAGGTATATTCTTAAATATTACATGGAAAATAATAAAAGATAAAAATATATCTTATTTCTTTATTTTTAATAAAACATCCAAAAAATGTATAACTTATTTGTATATTTTGAATATTACAAGGAAAATAATGAAATTCAAGAATGTATAATATTTCTTTATTACAGGTAAACTAATAAAACAGGCAAAAAATGTATAACTTAGGTACTTGAATATTTTGATTTAGAATTTGAACAAGGTATATTCTTAAATATTACATGGAAAATAATAAAAGACAAAAATATATAACTTATTTCTTTATTTTACGTATTCTAAATATAAATTGTACAATTTATAAGCATTAGCTAATGCACATGCACAACTGTCCAGCTTGTGATTCCAACATTCCGGAATGGTTGGTTTTAATTTGGGCTGTTCCGGAAGTTCCATTATCGGCTTTTTTATATACTTCTTCAGGAATTCTGCTTTCTGGTTCCCTTTAACAAAAATAATTCCAGCTGTCTTGGTTGCTCCCTCAAGGATTTTAGGGAAATCTTCGAGACTTCTTCTGTGGTAATCAGTGGTGGGCAAGACCCGCATCTTACGTATAAATCATACGGATCTCTAGTGGGAATCGAAAATAATTTCGTATGTTTTGCATCACCGCATCAATGTGAGTTGAGACTGAAGTGAAGTGAATCGGTATCAACTGATTCTCGTATCCCATACAGGAATGAGTAAGTGGGTGGCGTAGGTACGCATACTGGAAATCAGTTCATACGTAAACCGGTATAAGAATAATTTCGTATGTTCGCATCACCGCATCAATGCGAATTTGGAATGAGTCGATCTCAACTGATTCTCGTGTCCGATACAGGTCGATGAGATACGATGCACTAGAAGCAGTTTAGTGCATAGGAAACTAAATATTGAATTGATTTATATGAAATTGTGGAGTCTGAAACAAACTTATAATGTAAAAAGTAATTGTCAGAATGATGTGTATTTCGTATTTAAATGTTGAACCGTTTGACCGAAAATAAATTTAAACATTGATTAATTTGAAAATAATGTGATGCTCAACTTGAGGTCAAATATATTATTGCCTCGTTTCTGCTGAAGTTCGTGGTTCTGCTAAAAAATGATTTTATAGATGATTGCAAAAAATTTGCAAATCTTGTCCTGGTATATTGACAGGTAATTACCTCGCGTTAAATTAATTTATAAATTAATAAATAAAACACAAAAGCAATTTGTGCTTTGAATGCTGCTGTACTTTGTAAAAAGAGAATTTGAAACAAGTAATGCGATAGTTCTTTCTTATATTGGAATTTCATTAGAAAATATACGCAACAGAGAGTGTGATACGAGATACAATATATGAAACGGGAACGAGTGAGCGACAAGCGCACACATTTACAAAATGTACAAGTACAACTGTACTTGTACATCCGCAGTGAATACGATTCCCTGATGCGGATCTTTGATGCGGATCTTTATGTTGATACATTTCGCATCATGCGGATCATTAAAAAGATCCGTATTGCCTATCTCTAGTGGTAATATACAATTACCACAAGAAATATCTGCCTCGCGCTCAGGCTCAGGACACGAGACTATGTCTCTTTATCATGGTTGCAACATCTCTACGTTTGAGACAATACATGCCCATGAATCCCATGATACTTTAGTTTTAGTATCATGAGGAAGACCTACATCAGAAATATTTATGTAGAGTTATAACAAAACATTCTTGCGCTAAATTCTAGTCACATGCTGTCGGTGATTTACTGCAACTAATCATCGTGTTAAAATGAGATGAAGTATTATTTGGTGGTACTGACATCTAGCGAGTCTACCCTAAACTGCGAGAGAAATGCCACTACCTACTTGTGTGGAAAAATTTACAAAATTTGTCAGCACATAATAACCGGTATAAAGAATCAAAGAAATTCATGAAGATATTAATTAATTTATGGATAATATTAAGACAGGGATTTTTTACCACCACGGAAAGGCGAGATGACACCAGTATTTTTTTATAAGATAATTATTAACAAATAACTATTTTAAAATTTAATGAAATGTATTTTAGATGTTGCAAGGTTTTATTAGTTTAGTAGCAAGATAAACGCATTTTTCTAAATCTTATCCGTCCCCTAGCCAATTAAGCAAATCTCACCTATTCTTTGCGTAATCGAAGGTTGGTGGAGATGGTCATTAGTTAACTGGAACAATTTTCTCAAATTTTCACTTCATTATGCAGCTGTGACAGTTCTTATTCAGTCGTAGCCATTACAATACTCACTGTTCTGATACACCATATGCCTCTATCATTATCTAATCAATGGGAAATATAAAATATTAATTTCGCAAAATATTATTTACAAAAAGGATCTGAATATTAGATCACGTTTGTCAAGAGTTACTTTTTCTATCCGAAATTGAGATAGTACTAAGATTTTTTCAGGTGGAATGACTATCACATAAATAAAACATATTAACATTTTAGCAGGTATTTTTTCATAAAAACTAATAACTGTTAATTATTGTCCAATATAGTTCTATTTCCGATATTTTCAAATTTCATTTATATAGTATATTATTAAGTATATAATACTATTAAGTATATTATAGTATACATGGTGTAACCTAAGTACGTTCAAATATTTAAGTGGGGGATTCCTGAGTTAATTCTAAGAAAAAAAGTTTATATAAACCTGTCTTCGGAAATGCTTTGTTTCTGAGATACAGGGTGTTGAAATTAAAATTAATCAAAATCATTATTACAACAGCTGCTGAAAGTGGCTTACCCCCGACATTAATACAAGTTTCTGCATTCCTCACCAAAAAATGCCGTACCCGTTGGAAAATACCAGGAAAATCAAATAAATTAATAAAAAATACAATTCTTAACAAACTTCATTTAACGCGTACGGTACTCAGCAAATTGCATTTTTTGCAGAAATTTGTAAATTTCTCGAAAACTGTGGCTTCTAGCATTGTTAAAGAAGTGTGCCTTTTTTGCTTAAAAAGGTGTACAAATATGGTTTATTCATAAAAAATCGCAGGTCTTCTGTCAAAAAAAAAAGTTATGGCAAATTAAAATTAACAATGTTCTAAGTGCTGCACAAAAATTAATACGAAATTATGATTTCTAGCCTCAAAAAAAACCCGGTTACCAAATTTTGTGCGAAAAATTGATATTTCGTAAAAGTTATTTAAGAAAATAGAAAATAAAATTTTAATTTCAACACCGCGTATCTCAGAAACGAAGCATTTCCGGACAAAGGTTTATATAAACTTTTTTTCTTAGAATTAACTCAGGAATATCCCCACATAAATATTTTAACGTACTTAAGTTACACCCTGTATAGTATATTAATTTCGAGTAATTTGAATGAGCCCTGAAGGTGACGCCACTTACGTGTTACTTGTGTAATCTCGACAGCGAATGGTTAGGGACCTTCTAGATGCTACAGAATAACGTTCTCTGGAAAAAAGGCCCTAGCCAGCGTGACCTATCCAAGACAGGAGGGGTCCCGCGAACTGATCGGACTTGGGCCGCTTCAGCGGTCCCTGTCCGGGATGACGGGGAAAGGGCCTGTATCATGAAGACACGACGCAGGTGAAGAGCGTTAATTACGCTCGACCCCGCTCCGTCCGAGGTCATAAATCCTACCAAGAATATTGACACGCAGAAGACCGTGCTTGCGTGGGGTATAGAAGTTACCGACTACCGTGATCAACAAAGCGGTTCTGCAAACTTCCACTGCATGAAGTCGGGATGTGATGACATGTGACTCCTGCAATTATTTTTAATGCGGATAACTCGGGCGCATATTTTGGTAATCGGTACTCTGTGTACGTGCTATATTCCCGGTGCATTGTAGAGATGGGCTAAACTGCGCTTTTTGCGGAGCAGTGACACCTGCGACTGCTCCGGCAACAAAGCAGTGACAAATAGCTGCGATTTTTCGGAATAGCTCCTGGTAGCGCGCGCATATATTATTCCTACCATGATAAATTCCTTTATTTTTCGCGTCACAGTTCATAAATGGACACCTGACGTGCTTAATAGCGGCTAACATTAGGGATACTTTCGTTATGTGTTAGTTTTTCAAGCATGCGTTTTCGTAGATTTAAGCTCAATTTGTTATTGCGCATTTAAAATTTGAATTTGATATAGCGTAGTGGTCTGTTATTTTGTCCTAACTTATTAATAAATAAAATAAAAGCAGTAAGTATCTTGAAGTGTGAGACACGACGTCGACCGCCGACACCTGCATTGGATATTTGTGTTCTACTTCTTTTTTGTTTTTACATGTGCCGTCTTTTTTTTGATGAGATTCAACTGACACCGGAAGAACTATACTTGCCCTGCGTTTCGTATACTTTCAATGGTCATATGTATATTACCATTGTAGTCTACTCTAGGGAGGTGTAGAGCGAACCGCGTACCTGTTGAACATAGTTTAGTGCACATAGTTCAAAATCGGGGTAGGTGCACCTGAACCACAAAAAAAAAGGTAGGTGCAATAGGTGCATCCGTCCCTTGTCTGCACACGACCACGATCGAGGTTGTACATACCATTGTCGGAACAAATAAGTAATATTATATCAAGTAACAAATTAAAATCATAACCAAATCCAAACAGTACTGCTAGGAATAGGAACAACTTAATTAGGTATATTATATCATATATGCAACGAATATATATATATATCAGGCTAGGTGGTGTTTTTCTTTGCGATACGGGGCCACAGATTGATATTCCGTTTCAAGTTCTTTATAAAAATTGAAACCTAGGAGCCGACGACGGTGGTGGAGATTATTTGTGCACTCGCAGTACAGTGTATTCTAGGTACCCACAAGTAAATTAATAAGTATAAATGTGTAAGCAATTAATTCTAAGTTAATGTGGATTGAGTGTTCATATACGTATAGCGACAAACTTCACAATATAGTAGATTATATCTGAATAGTAGGGCCGTTGAAAAAAATTCTAATTTGCACATTGCTGACTGCACTTCCAGTTATAGTAATTATCATTGCGGGAGAAAACAGCTAACCATCGATGGGGATGTCATCCTCTTTGAACCAAGGGTTCCGGCATCTTAAAAATATTGCTGGGCAAGTGCCATCTCGAGTGCGTTTACTACTTCAGAATAAGGAAGTAAATCCATTGTAAGTACCGTTTGCAATAAAACTGAAGCAATAAGTTTTTTGAAAACTAACAAGAGTAAGAAAAGTTTTAGAATTAAATTCACCATAAAATAAAGTAATATTTTTTAAGTCCGCCAACGGATTAAAAAATTCTGTTATATTTTAATGGCGTAACGTCCCTTATCAACCCTTTCAATTGGACTCTACTTACTGTCGATTAATGCTCCTGGTACACTTACACCGTGTACCAAATTTGGCCTTTCTAAGTTCAAGTATACCTCAGATATTGATTTGTTTTCGAAATTTGAAAATCCACTTTAGGTATAAGTTTTCTTTAGGGTATAAGACAACTGACACTACAAGGAAGAAAAAAGGCATATTTTTACCTCGTATCTTACGTATCCTGAATTTTGCACGGATGTTATATACATACATACAGTAAATCGCTTACGATACTATATACCAGCCGTAAACCGTAAACACCACGCAGAATCCTTTTAACAAACTATTAACACATACATTACTAAGAATTATTGATTACCCATCTCTACAAATTTGCTGGACAAAGCAGGAAATGTACATTTTTTGATGTTTATATGTTCTCCGTGATGTTTCAATGCGAAAAATTAATAGAAGTTGCTTTAGTTTAGTATAACGCTTCGTCACTTCCTGGATGGACCTACTTATTCTATCATTGTGTTACTAAAAATGCGATTTCTTGTCTATAAAACGATCTCGAAAACGACAGTCTTAATGTTATTTGAAATCGTAAATATGTTCTCGTATATCATATGCGCCTATCAATATCTAATTAATGGAAAATACAAAATATTAATTTATCCGAATATAATTTACAACTATCATCTGAATATTAAGTTATCGCAGATTATTCATTAGTTACAACCATAGTACATCTAAACCGTTGACCTAATGGATCATGTTCGGTCCAATTATCCTATGCAGATCTATTTTCGATATTTTCAAATATTTATTTAGGTATATAGTCAGTTTAAATGTATATTCATTTCGAATAATTTGAATGACTCCGTGAAGATGGCGCCACTTACGTGTTACTACTGGAATCTCAACCGCAGATCTGATGAACTCTCTAGATGCAACTGAATGGTGTAACCCCAGCCGGCGGGTTTCCACCTACCATAGGGGCTACCGAGTGTAACTAACAAGGTGCCTCGACTGCCTCGCCCAGGGTAAGGGGTGAGGCTCCCTTGCATCAGTGCAATGCAACAGAGCTACTTCAATGCGTGTCGTTCCGTTTATGAGCGACCCAAGTCCCAAGTGTGGTGTGCAACTATTTAAAAGTACTTATATATAGTATTTTTGGTAGGAAATGTAAGTACACTTCGAAGGAAAAGTGCGGTAGTTGTTGATACAACTTTTTATAACAAATTAGTACTTGCATACCTACATACATTTTTTGGTACAAATTGTAAGTACACTTTGATGAAAAAAAAAGTGCGGTAGTAACTTTTTTATAACTATAACTTAGTACTTACATACATACATACATTTTTGGCATAAAATACTTCGAAGGAAAAGTGCGGTAGTTAGTACAACTTTTTATAACAAATTAGTACTTACAGACATACATTTTTGGTACAAAATGTAAGTACACTTTGAAAAATAAGTGCAACTTTTTATAATTACATACATTTTTTTTCATACAGAATGCCTTTATTAAGAAAAATGTTAATAAAATACAATTTATTAATGTTAATTTACATAACTATATTAAAATAATATTTTACATAAAATTTCATACTATATTTAATTATCTTCATCGTTATCTTGTTCGTCATCACTATTTTCTTGAGATGTTAACTTGTATTTCACAACAACGGCATATGACAGATAATCGAGCAAATCAGAAATAAGATACTGTCTTAGCAAATATAGCAAATTATTCATTACCTATTATGAAATTATAATACAACACAAAAAAAAACAACCACAACCTTATATGATTCTAACTAAATAGTGTAAATATTTATAATTATACTGACTAGAATATACTCTATAAAACATATTTATTACTACTAGATATTTTTTTAAAAAATAATAAAATTTAAAATAAAATTAACTGATAATTACAAATTTTATCAATGCTTTACATTTGGCATCTTTAAAGGTAGGTTTACTTTGACCTATATAAGATAGCGTATACTGTTCCCAACAAGAATTCATTGTATTCAAAATATCCTCTGTCACATGTTCTACAACCCTTTTTGGTAAAAAACACTTGAAGTTTGAATTGCACTTTTCATCAAAAAGCACAGCCAAAACGACCTTCCCAAAACGTGTATTGACAAAAGACACATTTTTAATCAAATAAGGTGTATCAATTTCCAACGAAGAAATTGACCTTCGGACAATATCTTGAAACTCGCCGTTAATATTACCATTAATTTTATCTAATTCACAAACCGATAATGCCATTTTATATTTAAAAATATATTCCTTAAAATATCTAGTTAGCAATAAATACAATAACAGTTCTCACTTTAAAAGATTTGATCACAAAACAACACACAATTTACACTATTGTAGACGCTAACTGCAAGGCAGGCACTGAACGAAAATGTTATTCTTTCCTATGATCTACTCTATTATATAGAAAAATCCCTTCCACTACAATTCGAATGCATCACGTCACATGTCACCCCATTGTACGCACCCTGCAAATATTGTAAAGAATATAGAGGTCAACGAAGGTGATTGCTTCAACCCACCCTTTAATGTCATTTACCAACTACGAAGTATATATTATAACTATGTATAGAGGTCATATAAAGGTGACCAACTTATGTGACCTTCAATGTCGTTCACGGTCACCTCATACGTCACCACATATGTCATTTCAAGGGCGAAAGTGGAGGGGGGAGACTCACAGACGGTTAAAATACCCTACTAATGGGCATTTAATAGGGCCATATTTCTTTGAAGAGAGATTAGGTGGTAACGTTTATTTAAACTTTCTTCAAACAATCCTACCCAATCTCTTAGAAAATGTCCATATTAGAGGTATGCTCTTTCAACATGATGGAGTTCCACCGCATTTTAGCACTTGGATCATGAATATCCAAACAGATAGATTGGTCCTGGCGGTCCATACGAATGGCCAGCGAGATCTCCGGATTGTATCCTTGCGACTATTTTTTATGGGGTCATTTGAAAGCAGAAGTTTATAAGGTCGAAATCAATAATACATACAAGGCGATGTTTTCTAGAGTTACAAAAAAAATTAAAAATTTTGCAGTCCGGACCTGGAATACATATTATTTAAAGAAAATGAGGTTTAAAATATGCATGCTTATTTATAACATCTACCCTCAATTAAGCCTTCGCTAATTTTAGTTGCAAAACAATTTTTATCATGTGTCCTTTACGTAATTTAGTTTTAGAAGCCGTAGTCTCGTATATTCAATAGCTTATTTAAATAACCACGAAAGTGTAACAAAAAAAATAAGCACGTCTTTAAGATCACTTTTTTATACTCTTTCCGAATATCGTATCAGAATTTCAAAAAAAGACATACAGAGTGTTGTTTTCTAGACTTGTACAAAAAATTAACAATTTTTGCTGTCCGGACCTGGATTTTTTTTGCTGTTATACATGCATACATGAAGTATCGTGAGTGCATTAACCCTACCAAAGATGAACCCATTATTCCATTCCCTACTAAAGTTATGACATAAAGCAGTTTTGACCAAAAATCATAAATCACCATGTATCTCAATAAATAATGGCCAAGGAGCTATTTCTATAGGCGATCCTAGTTACCCTAGATGTCCTCTATCTCCCATTAAGCTATGTCTCTCTCGTGATGCAACACCCTGTATATATACAGGGTTTGTCCGGAAACTAATGTCAGTGATTTTCTTTTGGCGCGACTGTACGTCGAAGCGCGCCCGGATTGGTTGGGAATGTTAGTGGGAGAAGTCAGCTAACGGACGCTGGGTCGCTCAGTCTTCTCCAACCTTCCAGAGAGTGAGGACAGGCGTTTCTGTGAGAGTTGTTTTGTGACCCCGTGCAAATCGAAATGCAGCGCTCGGTAGAACAAAGAATTGCGATCAAGTTTTGCGTTAAACTTGGCAAAACCGCGGCGGAAACTATTCCAATGATCCAGGCAGCTTATAAAGAAGATGCCCTGTCGGATAGGCAAGTGTTCCGGTGGCACAAGGCCTTTTTGGAAGGCCGGGAAACAGTCGATGACGAGGTCCGCGCCGGACGGCCATCAACGAGCACCACGGACGACAATGTGACGCGAGTGAGACAACTTTTGAACACAGACCGACGATTGAGTGTCCGTTTAATGTCACTGATATTAGACATTCCAAAAACTATTGTTCATGAGATTGTTACGAACAATTTGAACATGCGGAAGGTTTGCGCGAAGATGGTCCCGAAAGTGCTCACCGACGACCAAAAGATGAACCGCCTTGAAACGTGCCAAGAAAATTTAAACATGTGCGAAAGTGATCCCGAGTTTTTGAACAACGTCATTACAGGTGACGAATCTTGGATATTCGAGTATGACCCGGAAACAAAAAGACCATCATCGGAGTGACACACGTCGACATCCCCTCGCCCCAAGAAGGCCAGGATGAGCAAATCCAAAATCAAGACGATGCTCATCGTGTTTTTCGACATCCGAGGACTCGTTCATCATGAGTTTGTACCACGTGGTACAACTGTAAATGCAAAATTTTACGTGGAAGTGCTGAAAAGGCTGAAACGCAGGGTTCAACGCGTCCGGCTGGACATCGCTAACGACTGGAAGTTGCACCATGACAATGCGCCGGCTCACAGCTCCTTTCTCTTCACCAACTACCTGGCCAAAGCAGGGGTGCCAACGATTCCCCAGCCCCCGTACAGCCCGAACATGGCTCCCCCCGACTTCTTTTTGTTTCCACGCCTGAAAACACCTATGAAAGGCAAGCATTTCGAGACAATAGAGGGGATTCAAGCAGCTTGCACCACGGCTTTAAAGTGCATTCCGGAAGAGGACTACCGTCACGCATTCGATAGCTGGAAAATTCGTTGGAGCCAATGTATCAACGCAGGAGGAGCCTATTTTGAAGAATTCTGATCACTTGTAACGAAAAGTTCAATAAATTATTTTTAACCGACTCACTGACATTACTTTCCGGACAAACCCTGTATATACCAAAAAATATATATATTGGGGATGTCGTCATCCCCAATATATATTTTTTTTGGTCTCTAACTTAATCGTCAAGATTAACCGTTTCATTTCAATATATATATATATATAGAATTAGAGCAGGAAGGGTAGTCTTGACTGACTAGTTAAGAAAAAAAACCAGTGATGTATTTAGGATTGCAGTCAACAGTGCTAAGGGCTAATGTAATAAGAACACTCTGTGTTGTTGTCAAGCTTTCGGAAATGTTTATTTCCTTTCTCAAGACATCTATAAGAAATGACAAAAATGCTTTGAAAAATAAGTTGTAAAAGCTTATTATATACTTACAAACGTGAGATTATAATATAAAAACCATCAAAAACGAAGTATACAAGAACATTGTTAAAATTTTATGAGCTTCACTAGATTAAAAATAATTGTAACTATAGTCAAACATTCTTTTATAAAAAACAATTTTTAAGTCAATTTTTAACATTTAAACAACTAATACAGTAAAAAGGAGCCATGCCTTTGAA
>NW_019416396.1:0-9822 GCF_000390285.2 Anoplophora glabripennis | reverse complement strand
CACGGTGATCAGGAAGGGAGAAAAAGTTCGATGAAAATGTCCGCCAAAACGGCTAACGCAGAAAGTTTCTGTATCATCTGGACATTCAAAATTCGCAAAGCTCAAAATCCTATCAGATCCTTCTTGCGAATTATGGGCATTTGTATATACAGGGTGTCCCAAAAGTATGGAAACAGCACAATAACTTTCGAAAAATGCATTTTGAGGAAAAATGATTCAGACAAAAGATTTAGGATTTTTCCCTGGCTATTCAATGGTGACCCTAGATTTGACCTTGACCTTCAAGGTTATTTCAAGGTCAAGTTAATTTTTTTAAATGGGATGCCCTACTTTTGACCCCGGAAATGAAAAGATCAGAAAATTTTACGTTCAGATATGTCCTTGACCATTTTCCAAGATGGTGGATCCAAGATGGCGGACGCTTTTCCAAAAAATTGACCGATTTAAGCCAAATTTGGTATAGGGGAGGTTTTGGGGTCGCTGACTACGAATCTGAAATCTGTTTTTGAGGAATTTTAGTCCAAGATGGCGGATCCAAGATGGCGGACGCGCTTTCAAAAATCAACCAATTTTTGCCAAAATTGATATAGTGCGGTTTTTGAAGGTGAAGATCACGGTCAAATCAAGGGTCACCGTCAGATAGCCAGGGAAAAATCCTAAATCTTTTGTCTGAATCATTTTCCCTCAAAATGCATTATTCGAAAGTTATTGTGCTGTTTCCATACTTTATATATATACCGGGTGACCACGAGATTACTACCCAGGCTCTAACCTAGGCACGAAAAAAGATATCGATTTTAAATTTTGGGCATGCGTATCATTGAATTTGATGCAAAATTTCATAAAATTCATAAAAACAACTGACCGTCACTTCCTGTTTGACCGGAAATGCCCTAAACTTTGTTATTTCATATGGAACACCCTGTAGATTATTTTTGTTTTCAATTCTGCTGAAGAAACTAACACTAAAATATGTATTATGTCCTATACCTATATTTGACAGTTTCCGAGAAAATCGCGCTTTAAAATGTAAAATGTGTCATGTATAAAATCCTTTTGAAAGAAAACAAATGAAGAAAGGTACAAAGTCATATGATATCTTTAACTTATTTTAGAAGTACTAAAGTCTGATATCATAAAAATGTCACACTTCCGGCACATCCTAAAAATACCGGAAGTCATCTTTAATAGCAAGTAACTGCAATAATTTTAATGGAATGCCCTACAACTAATGGAGAATTCGTATTCTACAAACAATTTCGAATCATTTTTATACCCAATACCCAAAGTTCGGAGTTTTTGAGATATTAAATGTTTGATGTAAAAATGTCATCTGAACGATGCATAATTGGAAAACGGTATAATCAGTCAATGCATTGATCAGAGGTGCCTAGAAATCTTAATTTTAATATGGTTGCTATGACGGGCATTTGTTTTTAGACGCCATATTTTCATAATTACTTAATTTGACATTTTGCTGTTACATTTCACGTTTAGTGGTGGTGCTTATTACTTCTTTTTTATTTAAAATGCCAGTTTTTACTCGCGAACATCAAATCGGCATGTTACTAGTGTATGGAGAAGCGAGAAAAAATCGCAGAGAAGCAAAAGCTTTATACAGGCGACGATATCCAGATCGTGCACAGCCACATGACAAATATTTTCCTTGGCTTGAACGTCACTTAAAAACCGAAAGACTTGAGGAAGAACCTAACGAGTTTATTGTTGATGAAGAGGCGGAGATTAATACTCTGGCGTGTATTGAGGTAGATCCGACTACTTCAGTTAGGCAAATTGCTGCTAATATTGGAATTGGACAGGAAAGCGTCAGAAAGATTTTAAAAAGCACAATTTTAAGCCATATAAGTACCAGATACACCACCATCTTTATGAAGCCGATCACCAACGGAGAGTGGAGTTTTGTAATTGGTTTATGATGCAGCGACGCCCAAATTTAAGTCGGTTTATACTTTTTTTTGACGAATCACGCTTCACAAATTTGGATATGTTCAACAGAAATAATTCAAGATATTGGGCAAAAGAAAATCCCCACATATTTAGACAAGGAGCTTTCCAGGAAAGATTTGGAGTTAATGTGTGGATGGGAGTAATTGGAACACGCTTCGTTGGACCATTTTTCTTTGAAAATCCACTAACAGCAATAAATGAATATTTACGCATTTATTACCAACAGGACGGAGCTCCAGCCCATAATACCCGAAGAGTAATGGATCATTTAAATCAAGAGTTTGATGATCGTTGGATAGGTACATACGGACCGATTAGATGGCCAGCTAGGTCCTGCGATATCACTCCCTTAGATTTTTTTCTATTGGGGTCACATTAAAGAAGCAGTGTACAGAACACAACCTGCTGATCTACAAGATCTCCGCGATCGGATTACAAGAGCGGTAAATAATATAACTCCGGTTCAAATGGAAAATGCGTTAAGGGAATTTGGAAACAGGATTCATTTATGTCATCAAATGAATGGTGAACAATTTGAACACTTAATTTATGGATGATCTGTTGCATTTTTCTTTAATTTCTTATCTTTACTGTTACCATGTTTTTTTAAATAAATAATATTGTTAATGACTTTGACCTTAATACTAATATTTAAATAGATGCAAATATGGCGTCTAAAAACAAATGCCCGTCATAGCAACCATATTAAAATTAAGATTCCTAGGCACCTCTGATCAATGCATTGACTGATTATATCGTTTCCAATTATGCATCGTTCAGATGACATTTTTACATCAAACATTTAATATCTCAAAAACTCCGAACTTTGGGTATTGGGTATAAAAATGATTCGAAATTGTTTGTAGAATACGAATTCTCAATTAGTTGTAGGGCATTCCATTAAAACTATTGCAGTTACTTGCTATTAAAGATGATATATCAGACTTTAGTACTTCTAAAATAAGTTAAGATATCATATGACTTTGTACCTTTCTTCGTTTGTTTTCTTTCAAAAGGATTTTATACATGACACATTTTACATTTTAAAGATAGGTATAGGACATAATACATATTTTAGTGTTAGTTTCTTCAGCAGAATTGAAAACAAAAATAATATACAGGGTGTTCCATATGAAATAACAAAGTATAGGGCATTTCCGGTCAAACAGGAAGTGACGGACAGTTGTTTTTGATTAAATTTTGCATCAAATTCAATGATATGCATGCCCAAAATTTGAAATCGGTATCTTTTTTGGTGCCTAAGCTAGAGTCTGGGTAGTAATCTCGTGGTCACTCACCCGGTATATATATCTTACTACTATTAGCAAAACTAATTATTAGAAATAATAAAACATTTCATAAATTCGTATAATTTTTTTATTAGGTACTTACAACTTTTTTTAAATTATTGATTAAAAAAAATTGTTGGATATTTTGTGCTTTATTGACTTTTATACTGTTATGACTTCCTCCAATAGATATTTTGAAAGTGTTCAGAGCTGTACTCAGGAAAAATTTTAAATGATAGCTAAAACAAGCTAAAAACTTGCTTTTCAGAATACACAAGAAACATAAGATGCACTACCTTCCGCTATCAAAATTACCTGAAGAAAATTATACTTAAGTGTCATTTTTCACTTTACATTTTGAAAACTTACAACCGACAAAACTTTTTAAATTCAAGTGGAACACCCTGTATTTTTCTGCATCGTATTATAGAAAATTGAAATCTCTTTTCACCGATATAGGCATTGTAGGGGCTACAACTTCAATTTTTTCAAATATTTGCGGATTACTTACATTTTCAAGAATATTACGTTAAAATTTCATCAAATGTGCCTTGAAAGGCAAATACTGGTATTGTCATTGAGTATTCTACAAGTATCAAGTACTTTCTCGACAAGAAAAATGTAGAATCATTTTTCTAGAACACTAATTCGTCGTATGTGTGTATCCATATCGAATTAATGAACAGGTTGTAACATCTTATCTTATGACACATCTTAACACAATGACTTAAAAATCAGACTGAAATTACAGTCAACCTACAAAATCAGTGCCTACTCGCACTTTATCAAGTACTGTAATATGGGTGGCAAGATAATGTAAACATTTAAAAAATATTTTTTTGTACCCAAACCGCTCATTTAATCAAAATTCTACAAGAGGCCTAAAAACTTCCAAATGGTATCACCTATCAAATAAAAAATAGTTGACATTATTGCCTGAAAGAGGAAAAAGTTATGAATGGATATTATCACCATACATCAATTTTGTAGGAGTTATAGGTTTAAAAAAACACTCTTGTATAACATCAAATTGTGTAGATCGAAAGCAAAAGTCCACACCCCAAAAATAATTAATATCGATTAATATGTATTCAAGTTATTTACAAAATTCAAAAAATTTTCACCAACTTTGAGGCCATCTAGCAGCCAAACGAAGCGATTTCGGATATAGGTAAATTAGCCTAGATCTGCCTATTTTGAGTCCACGAATCTGTGGTTTTCCGTTATACACGTTATTCTAGGACACCCTGTATATACAAAAATATGCACACACTTACAGGTATATAAACCAATACAGAGGGTCTCACGGTGACGGCCCATTAGAATTATTTCAGACTAATTCGATTTGAATTTTGAAAATTTGGGATACCAGGTTTACGGACATGCTCTTTTCAACTAAAATAATGGCGTCCACGTACCACTTTTTGCCATCAACTTACTTATTTTAAATATGACACCCTATACATTATTGCAATTTTGGATTCTACGTGTAATTTTAGATGGACTTTCATAAAGGTTTCCTATTCTTAAAGTTAACCGTTTTCGAAATAGGTAATAGGGAACCTTATACCGTTCCAAAAAGAATAAAATTGTGTATCATAACAAAGAAAAACATACAGGGTGCTCCATGTAAAAAAAAACGACTTATGAAGGTTTGAAGTTAACTAAACTCGGCATTAAATTTCTAGCACCCTGTATGCATTTAAGCCACTGTGAAACTATGTATGGGAAGCTTAGGGGTCTAGCTATCCCCCCCTATAAATATTGTTGTTATTGTATAATGATATGAGACATATCATCGTCGTAAAGAGTAAAGTGAGCTTCATCACTGAGGCTAGTAATTTATTAACATATAAAAGAAAAAGTATAGGTCCAAAAACGGAGCCCTGAGGCACTCCCATATTTATATCAACAGTATCTGACTTGTACATATGTATCATGTCCTTACTCTGATTATTAATACTCACATACTGACTTCGATGTTTCAGAAATGATGTCACCCAATTCAGAGACTTACCTCTTATCCCGTTATTATATAAAATACGCATTAATTTGTCATGATCGACACAGTCGAAGGCCCTGCTGAGATTACAGAAAATCCCAACAGGGCACTCACCTTCATCAATAAATTGAATCAGTTGATTCATATAACTGTGAATCGCTGTAGTAGTAGACTTATTGCAGCGAAAGCCGTGCTGATTTTCTATTAAGATATTAAATTTATTAATGAAATTCAATAATCTCTCTAAAAAAGCATATTCAAAAAACTTGAAAATTCGCTAAAAATTCTTATTGGTCTGTAATTATTTAACAGAAATGAAAGATTTACTAAATAAGTGATGGATCAGCTTTAAGTTATTTTTTTATGATAAACAAGGGTACCTCATCGGGTCCAGCACAATTATTATTTTTTAGTTTGCAAATTAGCAGATGATAGAGCTCATCAGGAGAGAAGGGCTTTAAAAATATTGTTATAATTAAATTTGACATTTCATTTCGTACAGACCCGATTTGTTGCTGGAACTTGTAATTTTATTTTTAAGGGTGCATTTTTGAAATGAATATTAAACAACGAAGCTACCAATCATCAACTTTTTCTTCCTCGTTCAAAATGGTAAAATGATAAACTTTGGGCCAAAGAGGATAACATGGAATATTGGTAGTTTTTATTTTAACAGGACTGACAGATGTATAATAGAGCAGAAACATGAACAGTTAAAAAATAATTTATTTTGAAATAATGTAGGCACGTTTCGTTAAAATGTATTTTTATAAAAAAAAAAAGCTTTTTTTATTCAGCAGGTACCTTAAATTAATTATGTATTAAGTTGCATTACACGTATTACATAGTATTAAATTACTATTAAAATGCATTTCGTTACGTTATCTTAAATTATGAGAATTACATTATGCGATTGTAACTATTACCTGCATTACTAAATATTGCATAAAGTTCAGAGTTAATATGCAGTACTGGTACATTTTTTTTACTAGTGGATGACCACTCACGGTTAGATCTAATTTAGAAGCTGTAACGTTTTTGACTTATTTTTATTTTATCTTTTAGGATGCTCCATTTATAATAAAAAAGTTGACAACTACTTCCGATTCACGGGGAAGTACATGGCATTATTTTCATTATCATATTACCTTTGGTTTCTCTAAAATATTTAATATACCTATTTAAGATTTGACGGCATGACTGTGAACAGTCATCAAAGAACATCTAACCGATTGGGACAGCACGTACCTCTTTTCCTATTGGTCAACCGATCAGCAATTCATGAGTTTACTGGAAGAACAGTAGCCAGCATAGTCTTCAACAGAGAATTAAGGTTACCCTTCGACATTGTTTTTGGCCACTCAGAAGATTGAGCTGATACACCAGAAGACTATTAATCCGACAGCTATGACAAAATCCAATAGAAAATCAAGTTTGAAAGCAATTGGTTGATAACACGGTATAATGTCAGCCAACACCAGTGGGTTCCAGAAAGAAGATTTAGTATGGCTATACAACCCAGTAAGGAAGAAAGAAGTCTCCTAAGCTCCAGAACTTTTGGGAAGATACAGTAATTTGGAGGATCAATGACTTGGTCTACAGGATCCAAAGGGCTCAGAGTGAAAATGAAAAATGTGCACCTGAATTGTTTGGCCATTGGGCTAGTATTGACTGCATCTATCAGAGAGGATGATCATTTTTAGGATGGGGACAGTGTAACGAAAGTTACCTTAATGTTCTTTGTTTATAAATCTTTTTTTAATAACTCTTAAATGTTATTCCCACTCATCAATTGGCTTAGGCTGTCGAGTGGTGTAAGTATGATAAGTATGATAAATAAATAAATTTGTTTATCATTAAACAACATGATGTTTCTAAAATATGTTCTATTCCTTCCTTTCATGTTAGAAACTTAAATCTATACTGTTCTTTTAAGCAATAAAAAATATATAAAACTGTGTAAATGAGCAGAGACTTTAAAAATTGTAATTTTATTATCCTGATGTCAAAGTGTGTAAGCTGTTGTGTATTTATTATGCGAAATTGCGAAAAAAAATTGGTATTGAAGAACATTATTTGACTTCATTTGATTTTTTTTAGATTTTGAATGTACCTGAATTTGCTAAATATCTTTAAAATATAGATAACACGTCTTTTTTATTTTAAAATAATTACAGTTATTTATTGCAAGCGCCAACACAGAAATGTTTGTTTGGACATTTTTGTTATTTCAATAGATCAACTACTAATTTTTCTTTTTTTAAAGTTTTAATTATTATGCATATACCCCTGCCCATAGACTATAAATAGATTTGATTTTAGTAAACATCTAAGCAGGTTATATAAGCAATTTCACAATCAATAGAAAGCATATGTGACACATTAACATTAGCATTGTCTAAAAATATATCAAACAGTGGGCTTTGAACATAATATAAAATTTTTGTTAACCGATAGTTGTGGTTGATAATTAATCAGAATCAACAGCAACAAATATAAAAGTTCAAGACTTAATTATAAAAAATACCATGATAATAGCAATCACAAGATAACAGTATAGCTGAATTTGGCAGAATCTGCAGTTTCCAATATAATTAGTTTGTTTGAGGAAACCATAGATTTGACAGTATGGAATGTAGATAGAGAGGGTAAGGGACAAGATGTAAAGTGAGATGAAAATAGTCTTGCATCGCGTGACTTAGGGCATTTGCAGGATTATCACATGCGATTTGCTATATCCATTAAGCGATATTAAGTGTTATTGCAATTAAGGTCGCACGATTTTATCTTTAGGTCACGCGACTTAGGACAAATCGCTGCTGCTTTTGCAGTTCATGTTGGAACAGCTATAATGCATAGAAAGTTGGCTTTGGCTCCATCCATATTACTATACACTGTCAAATCTATGGAGGAAACAGGCAAAATGGATATCAAGAGGATGAACAGTGAAAATAAAATCAAGATCATAAAGGAAATTTGTAAATCTGAGCAAAGGATTTTGGAGAGGAACTGTACGCAAGATCACTGCAGAATGGAAGTCAAACTAAATATTTCGGAGAAACATGCAAAAGATGGATTCACAAGTCTGGTTTAGGGTTTTATAAAGTAAATTGTACTTTTAATTTATTTACACAAATTAAAATGGAATAACAAATTATTTTAGGCTAGATGAATCTCTTCTTACCGAAAAACAAAAAAAAGAATTGGCTAATATGAACATGTACAATATATCTCCAAACTATTGTCTGAAGAGAACTTTTTATTAGTAAACATTGATGCATATGCTTGTAACTGTTGTAATAAAAAATTGGTTTTATAATCAAAAAGACGATGAAATGGAATTATCATACATGACAAAAAAATCTTAAATCTGACGTTAAATTCAAACATCACAATCAATTCCACTATCAAAGATGAGATAGATAAATAATCACATTTTTTATTATTTAAATATCTGTAATAAGTAAAGCAAATGTTAATTATTTTATTACCTCTTCCTTTTCCTTGAGCAGCTCCTTCAATAATACCTGGCAAATCTAATAACTGTATATTTGCTCCATTATATTCTATCACACCAGGTATGCACGTTAAAGTTGTAAATTCATATGAAGCAGCTTCACTTTCAGTCTTTGTTAATGTGGATAGTAAAGTAGACTGAGAATGAAAACATTAATAGAAAATTTAAAAATATATATTTAAATATTAAATACTTTTCCTACAGAAGGAAATCCGATTAGAGCTACTCTAGCATCTCCACTTTTTAGAACATCAAAACCTTCTCCTTTTTCCGATTTTTTTGATGGTTCTAACAACTGCGACCTGTACTTGGCTAATTTTGCTTTTAAAAGACCTAAATGATATTCAGTAGCTAAAAGCAAAATACATATTGGACATTGAGGTTAATCCATAAATAACCACAAAAAGTTACCTTTATTTTTTTGTGTTCTAGATATTTCTTTTTCAATCTCTGAAATTTTTTCTAATATACCCATATTTCTGCTTAACACACTTATCTAATTAAATGCAGACAAAAACAGGGAAACTGAATCTCGCAATTCTCCAGATTAGTCCAGATGTAAAAGTAAAACCACAGAATATCCTAACTACAGGATATTCTGTGGTAAAACCCCAAACACAAAACATATAATACAAGAAGGTCGTTTTGATAATACCAAAATCGAAACACCACTGACATTAAAGGACCACGGCCCGTAAAGCGCCACGCGCCATCATTCCATGGCTAGAAATTGGCCTCAATGATTTGGGATCGAGGGGGATTATCACTCTTTATCCTGCCTCATCTCGTATAGGCCTGGACAGCCTTCGTAGGTGGGCCCCATCCGTAGTCTACCCCGACCGCAAATGCGGCCGGTGTAGGCGCTTTGTGGGACCTCCTTTTGTCCTGGCTGGGCCCCGCCGGCTAGGGCCCTTTCTTCTGGCGCTCTTCTTGCTTCGCCGGCTCGTCTGTGTAAACCCCGGAGGTAGTGTCATGTTTATGTGTGGTATGGTTGGGTAGGGCAGTGCGGCTATGCAGCCTGGGATGCGCTTTGCTAAGGTGGCCCT